>NC_065532.1:41340135-41649534 GCF_020184175.1 Aphis gossypii
TTAAAATGTATATCATATATAAGTGTAGAAATACTAACGAAAAACACAAAGAAACAGAAATATTTACATAACAGCTGTTTTCAATGAAATCGAATCTTTATTGAAATCTCCAAAAACATTTTACTTTTTTACTAAAACTTGTGTTAACATTTTATAAATAAAATACAATTTACAATTTACAATTTCTGAGATGTTTATAAACATTTAGATAGGTAATAATATAAATAACATGATAAGTATTTTTAGTAAGAAAAAAATTAAAATATTTATTACGAAGTTCATCATAAGCGGAACTATCAACAGTTAAAAAAATACACACACACAGTCCTAAGTTGTTAAATAAACGTTTGGAAGTTATATCACATTTAATCATGAAAATGTACAAATTGTATTAAAACTGAAAATTCTTAATATTTTTATTTTTGATAGATACCTAAAGCTGAGAGCTTTTTTAATAATTTCTAATTTTCCGGCATTTTTATGAAACTCTAATACTATTATAGAATACAGTAAGAATCATTATTGTTTTAAAACTGGTTGTAATAATTATTTTTAACGTTGTGTATTAAAGGATGTGGTAACAAATAAACTGGTAACGTATAGTAATAAAGGGTTGTAAACAGTTAAATGATAGGCATGAACGATCGAGCAGTATAGTAATTGACGTAGACGGTAGGAGAGTAGTGTCAATAGTAAGATTGCTACGAGAGGGGTAGTAGTCAAACTCTATAAGGAAGAGTTATGTTATTGGTATTAATTTAAGTTAAGTAGTTGCTATTAATTTAAACAAATTATAAGTTTAATAGTTTGTTTACGTATTTCAATCATTATTTCATTTGTGGCCATACCAAGTTGATGAACAACGTTATCATCTATTTCATAAGGTTTATTAGATAGAGCTGCAGGGGTCTCCAAAATTTTTTATTCAAGAGCCACAAAAAATATCATCATCTCTTAGCGGGCCAAAAGTTTATACACATACATTATAACAATTAACACATACAATTTTGAATTTTTAAATGTTAGATATATATCATCTCGCATATTTATTATCCTATGAGAGCCGCGGGCCGGTTAAAATTTGTTCGAGTGCCGTAGTTTGGAGATCCTTGAGATAGAGAAACAGACTATATTTTATTGGAACCGTTATCCTAACTGTTAGCGAGTGAGGAAACATTTTTGTATATAGTATATATATATATATAAAAAAAAAAAAAAAACATTAATATTAATATAAAATAGACATATTATCAGAACACAAATATTATTTATACAAATAATTATTTAATAATTACTACCTAAAAACTGTCTCAAAAATTTCTTGATACCATAAATATTCCTTTGAGACACAGCAACACACCAAAATATTAATTAAATATCATTCTTAGCATGTATTGTATATTATGTAGAACATAAACGTATTCGCCATGTTTTCAATTAATTTTACTTTGTCATTAAATTCTTTGAGTGGTTAATGAATAAATATTTTACAAGACACAGACGGTAATTGTAAATAAATTCTTGGTGCAATTAATACTGTTTGGTCTATATTACAGCGTATTGAGTATAGAAACCGAAATTTTTCTTCGTTATCGATTTCGATATTTTATGAGTGTAATATATTATGTGATGACATAATATTATGGTAGTGGTTTATACATGTTGGCTACTACATGATTTATGGCAGCGGTTCTGAACCTTTATTGGGTCACGGACCCTTTTAAGATATAAAACTATACGGGCTATCTAAGAAAAACAACCTTTGTTTTCGATTATTATTTAATATTAATAAAAAAAAGAAATCTTGGAAACACGCTCTGATGTATAGTGGGTTTCAGATGTACCTCTTCATTCGGTCATATTGAATAGGTAATGGATAATATTATATTATGTTAAATTATTCGATTTCAATGATGAATCAACGAAAACAGTTTTAGGAGAAAATGGTGAGTTGAAGTTGAACTTATTTTTTAATATTTGTCTTTTGAACAAAATCAACACAAAATATATGATTATTATTAACTTATAACTTAAACGTAAATATACCAAGGTAAATAATATACTGTAGAGTGTAGATAGTAGATAAGTAGTATAAATTGATTAAAATTAGTCTAAAACTTTTGAAAATAGGTATCATTATATATATAAAATAGTGTAAAAAAAAAAAATTGAACTTTAAACATTTATACGTAATATATGCAATATATTTTTGAATTGTGATTAAAGTAACAAATGTACTAGTAACTTTGCTATTATGTATTCAGACATATTATATTTTTTGAAAAATAAAAATGTTTTATTAAAGAAATTTTGAAAATTACTATCACACTTATACATTAAAACTGGTCTCGAATTTTAAATATTGATTATGTCATGCATGTACTTATATATTATTATATTATAGTATTTTTATGAGAGGTAACTAAAATTAATATATTATATAATATGAATCCATGTAATGCACCATCGATATCTACGTAATGTTTACTATAAAAATGGTATGCATTTTCAACTCCGGTGGTAGCTGATCTTTAGGGGTCCATGATATTATTTTAAATGAAAAAATTGAAAAAAAAACGCATTTAACTATTATATTTTATTAATCTAAAGTAGTCACATAGTCAAAATCGGAGGTTTTTAGATCACTTTCAAGTTTCAATGATTCAAATCCTCTGATCAGTCCATCAATTAATATTTCTTATTTGATTAAATTAATTATTATGTTTCTCTTATTAGAATATAATATAACTATAGTCTATACATTATGTATTTTAGTATTTTTATGTTTTCCCATTATATTTTATTTCGTCACGTGAGTCAATGAATCTCGACGATAATAATCGAATCGAAAAACATAGAATGTTTTACAATTTTAGTTATCGGAGTAAGCTACCGTGTGTTCATACATTTATGTATGCCATTTAAATACAATTAACACAAAAATTTGTGTATTAAAAAAAAAATAAACAACTGTTATTAAATTTTTCACTAACAGAATTACATAATATCTATGCATAAAAAAAACGGGGTTTTTACAACCAAAACGGTAAACAATACTATACTCCATTTTCCATTTTACATGTATTATAATATTATTATTATGTTCAAAACAGTTTAATTATTGTTCTTATAATCATGCGCCATTAAACGATTGAACAATACTAAGCGGGTTTATTTCAAATGAAAATTATATTGTTATTGTTTTCATTATTTTATTTTTTTATCCCGTTTTACTATTAATAAAACATCATCAAAAATCGAATATTACATTTATTATTATTATAATTTTTTTTTCGGTACACCAGCCGTATTTATTATTAATAAATAAATGTTTTTACCGAATTTATAATATTATCAATTCTATCAAGCCTCACAATTTATTAATTTTTTTTTTTTTAACATTCTTCTATTCTCTCGAGTTTAAATATATATGATATTGTATGTGAATGTGACGAATAGTAAACGGTCTGTGAGGTGTATTATGTTTTATTCTTATAAAATATTATAATAGCTTACATATATTATACGTAAATGTAATAATATATTTGTACAAAAACATAAAAACGCTTTTTAAAAAAACGGATTACTATAAATTGTATTCTATTAAACAGTCATTAAAAAAACTTCATCATTTAAGGTAACTCACTTAACAAACTCAACGCGTTTTATCATCGACTCCTACAATCATTAAAATTCTGAATTCAAGTATACTTACAAGACCAAATTTTTGAATTATCATATTTTTCATAAAATTCATTAAGTACTCACTACTGTCTTGTTTTTAATCGAACAAAAACTTCCTTCTATAATAATTACTGTTTTTAATCTGCCAGATGACACTGATGTATTTAAACAAAAATTTTAATTACCTGGTTGATTTTGAGATGTTGAACTTAACGTTCTTAAGATAATAGTTATTATCAATAAAACTATTCGGTTCTAAATTTAAACTGGTAAATACTTATCGATCCTATAAATTCAACCATAATTTTATAATTTTTATAAACACTAATAATCGTCTGTGAATAATAAGTAATTGATAAAAATATTTGGAATAGCATATATATGTCTTCATATCTTTCTAAAGCTTTTTATCGAGTTATACTATTCTTAGTATGTTTTGTTGAATTTACTTTTAAACTATGTAGGTATTTTTTTTTCATCTATATTATTTTATCAAAAACAATTTAAATATTGATTGTCATATTATGCCTGTCAGATACCCAAATCAGTTCGGGGAGTGTACGCCACATTAATTGTTCATAGTTGATTGTAAATGTTTACTTTTATCAAACTAGCTATAGTTGTTTGATTTTGATAAAATTAATATTTTTAAGCTTAAACCAGTTTAATAAATACAATATCAAATAAGGAAAATTGCTCGGATTATGTGACTATCTCGTGCTAAATTTAACAAAAATGATATTTTTTTTCTACTGGTTCGTACAAGTCTTCTCTGTAATATTTCTTTTCATAAAAATCCATACAATTTTATTAACATTTTTATATTTTTAAATCACTTACCTTTTAATTTTTCTTGAAAATCTCATATTCATTGTTTAAATTAAGTTTTAGTTGTATAATTTCTTTTTAAGACGTATCACTAAGGTAAGAAAATAATTATTCATTAAAAAATATACATAAACCTGGATAAATAATCACAGTAAGTGAATCGATGATACCTATTAATCTTGGTAGTATCAAACAAAGCATATTTATATTATAAATATTTTATAAAACTGTTCAAAGTATGAGAATTTAATGGATATAATAATGTTATATGTATATAATATATATAATATATATGTACAATTATTACTTAAAAGGAAAACCATTTAAACACGGAAAAGCGTCGGGTGAAACAATATTAACTGCTTCGTGTAGAAATTATTTGAATAAATGACGTACCATATTCTGCTTCATGACTGATAATTTGTATATGTCTGTGCGCCACTAATACAACAACTGTTGTATCAAAACACCTTTTTGATCTGAGCTCTTAGAACAAATTAACGATTATAGTATTAAAAAATACTTATAGGTAAGAATATTATTTCTAAGTAATAACATGGATTTTTATTAATATTACAATTTTGTAGTGAGTAGTGAGTTATAAGCGTTTTACTTAAAGCTTACACAAAGACAAATACTTAGAAAAAAATGAGAATCTTTGAGATACAGACAAATCGGATAGGTATTATATATTATTATTCTATGATTCTGTGAAAATCAGAATAGATTTATCAGACAAATTATAGCGTCGTATTCCTCTCTTGTGAGAAAACGCATTTTTTGATATCATAGAAATGTCAACTTCATTGAATAGATCATTATTGACAATAAAAAAGTTCAGTCACTAGTTGTTAATATATATAAAAATATGAGAATATTATGATGGCTATGTTTATTTGAAAATCAGTTATTTATAACATTAATATATTGTTATTAATATTTTATGACTTATAAGAATTTTGCGAGTATAAAATAAATACTAAACTCAAATATCATATCTATTTTACATTTAATACGTAAAATGTTTCAGGTTAAAATCTGCTCGTTAGAATTTCCATTTAATTGTAACCACAGTTTCAAAAAAAAAAAAAATCCTTTACTAAACAATTTTGTCAAAAGAGAAAGAACTCACAAAAGAATAGCTCACCTTGGAACAAAACTAGTAGTTGATCGTCACAAGATACAAAACACTCCTAGCCTTACCTTGTTTGGGTTTAACTTATACAAATGTCTATGTATCTAAAAATGCAGTTTTAAAGTAAGTATACTTTAAAATTTCAAAACTTACACTTTTAAAAAAATGAAATGTTACAGAAGAATAGGTGGTGGGTACGTTTGGTGAATCACCCACAGTAATATTATTATCGTTACACCGCTGAATGTAAGACGAGTTGTATGGGTACTCACCGAAATTCACGTACCTAATGCACTTAGCACTTCACTGCGAAACGCGTTTGTTGTACTCTTAGAATTCAACAAAGGCGTCCTCGTTGGACCACATGTTATATTATACTTACCTACTGGAGGTAATGGGTACGTATAAACTATTCCAGCATTGTTGTTAGCGATTTAATCATAATAATAATTGAAAAATGGCTGATAATGCAGTAACAAACAATTCAATAAGTGTCACACAAAGTCTCATATACGCTCAACAATATACCTTATAATAAAGAAATTCGTATCAAGTGGAGCATTGATAAGGTTAGGATAGATTTCTTTTATATATATAAAAAAAAATAAATGGTTTCTGCGAACAGATATTCCTTATTTTTAAAACTTTAATTTCAGTGAAACGTTTTTATTTTTTAACTATGAAATTGATTATCGTATTTCTTAGATTTGCTTACTAATTAAATATTATTCCTTTACGTTTTACTACGATTAAAAACCTATTTTTAGCTCTCATAAAGAGTTTCAATATCTAAAAAAAATAATATGAAAATTTGTTTGTACGAGTACCTATATATATATAAGAATATAACAGTATTAGAAATTAATTAAAATTATTACAATTTTCAATCGTAATATTTATAAATAAATATCATCACCACTCAACTACGAGAAAAAAATACACTGTTTTTTTTTTGCGTTAAGTCGATCAATTGCAAATATATATATATATATTTTATATTTTTTTATATTAATCATATTATATAAAACTAAATAAACAATTGTTTTTTTTTTATTTTGGCAGTTATATAACAGTTTAAACTAATTTCGTATAGCATGATACGATATTATAATGTAAAAAAAAAACCAACATACATAAGATATCCTTTTGCATTCTAAATCGTATAAAATATAAAGTAGCATGTCATGATAGTATTATTCATGTCCGTTTAGGGTATTAAGAATATATTTTGTCATGGGATGATACGGAAAAAATTTCAACCATCGGAATAGAAAAAAAATAATACTCCCTAATTTGATGCCGGACAAATCAAAATAAATCGACAACTAGAGATGTGAACACAGCACTCTGACGAACGGTCAATATTTGTTCATCTTTTCGGCGTCACTTAACTGTACGGTAATATACTGATGCTGTATCATTATTTATGAAGTGTTACGATGTATATTTTAAGTATGGATTTTTAAATCCTTTCACATACTTATTCACATTATATAATCATACAATTTTTATAATGTTCATCTTAAAATCAACACGTAAAGATGTGAAAACTATATGCAGTGTGCATTTGCATTTTATACATCCAAAGTGTCTATTGTTAGACAAAATATGAGTTTTTATTTCTCGAAGACGTGTACACTCGATGTTTTTTTAGATTTTGTAAAGAATTCGATTTCACTAAGTGACTACTATGCCATATAAAATATATAACTTAATTGAATATATCGTATAACGTGTAATATAATATTTTATTTTCGTCGTTGAACGTACACGGTAGTGTTTAATAAAATATGACGCAGAAGATTATTTTATCGTTAACCCTGTGGTATTGCAAGAGATATTGAACTTTGAGTCTTAAGAAACTATAAGGTCATGGTTATAAACTTAAATATATAATTTAAAAATTTCTTGTATTTCCTTATAAATTAATTAGTTAATCTGGGTCACCTTTATTATTTATCATATTAGACTTTAACCCAAGCACTTACTATCCGATAGTTTTTGTCTTTCCTGAACATTATCTTGAGCTATTAAAACCCGTTAAATCGTTTTTGTAGAGTACAAAAATGTATTCGTATCATTTAAATTTTAAATAAAATATACTAAAAACGCTATTTTTAATTTATTATTTCTAATAATGTATGACAACATATGTTTTTTGTAAATACTTAAAAATTCTTAGAAATTCAAGTTTGTATTACCAACAAATATATATATTTATGTATAGCTTTTTATTATACCGATTATATCTTGAGATAAATATTTTTTATCTGGAAATTAAAATTAAACGTAAAATATTAATCAAATGTCTAAAATAAACTCCTTATAAGCATTATAACTCAAGATAAGTGTTTTACTATGATGTGTCAGCTGATAAAAAATCCTTCAGTATGAAGTTTCACTAACCTCTTTAATAACGTTTAACAAAATAACTATTATATTATTTATCTACAAGAAATCAATAGATCGGTGTTCAATATTATTTAGGGTACATATTGATCCGATCAACATTAAATATGTGTATAACTATATATTATATACATTGTATCAAACGATATTATATTACGACACGAGTAGATTATATTGTTTAAAAAAACAGTAAAAAACATTAATATCTAAACGCTCATTAAAATGTATTATTTGTAACAAAACTACCTACTCTGCGTGTTCCCATCAGTCGAGTTTCACGGTTTATGTACGCAACAGCATTTAGGATACAGCAATGACACACAGGTAACATAGGTAATATATTATGATATATAATTCAAAATCATTTAAAAACATCAATTAATTGGTTTTTATTTCAGAAAAAACTTGAATAAAACACGAACATTAAATAATGTATATATTTTTACAATATATACTGTTACACAATTAAATGGTTTTTTGGAAAATACAATATCGCGGTTAAATCCTATATCAAATGTATAAATCTTAATACAGTTTAATGTTTTTGCAATCACGTATTATTATGTTTATATCGTATAATTTTTGTTATAAAGAAATGCACGTCGTTTTCGTATTTATTTTTATTACCGATTATGGATGGTTATGGGGGATGGTGGGGTGGTAGAGGGGAGGCGAAAGCTCGCTATCGCTTCAGCGCTTGGCCTTGCTTTAGTTCAATCGCGCTGTGAAAGAGAAGAAAACATTTTAAACAAATAATTAATATACTTTCGATTGATACGGTTGAATAGAATAAAGTCCAATTCACGAGACCTTCTAGGCATCCACTCCGATACAAACATAATAACATCGCAAACGATTGACCGTGTTCATATATATATATATATATTATATATTATATATATATATATTACAATCATAATATATAAAATCGTTACTCTTGTAAAATACTTATCAAACACGACGACGACAACGACGACAAAATAAATCGTCCGTTATAACATGACGTAATAATAATAATGTCGGTGTGTTTGGCTATTGCGTGTAAGAATCTTAAAGCTATCTTAATAGAGATGGTGCTATTCGAATGGCTACATAGGCGACCAATACGAACACACGTCCGGTAGCGAAACGATCAGCTGAACTCGCCTGTGGTCCACCTAAAAACGTTACACAAGGTGTAAGTATATGAAATAAAAAAATAAACAAAATATATTATGTACAAATCGATTTATGGGAAATCATTTTAATTGAGTTGTCGCGATGTTAGATTGATAAATCGATTGTAGGGATTTATATAATATGTATATTTTATAATTTTTTATATTATTACGAGTTAAATTATTATGATATGACTGCAAAGCATAGACAGTTATTACTTATTAGTAATGAACAGAAAATAAAAGTCTTTCGCGTTTGTTTTTCTATTGAAAAATGTTTTAAAATGAAACAAATCATGATAAACGTGGATAAAAATAATTATATAAATTTTAAGGAAAAATGGAAGATTGGAAAATATCACCAAACCAATGAAGTGATTGAAGACAAATAGAACAAGGAGACATATGAAAATATGTGTAGACCCTCAGACGTACGGTAAGAATTTTAGGTTAATAACCACTTTGTTGAATTTTCAATCACAGACATCCCAGATTGTCTGTAAATAATTTGATTTTATAATATTTTGAAAAAATTTCCATCTCTCCGAAATTCTAGTACGCGCATGTTTTAATTTGTCAATAATTATTAAATAAAATGTAATACCTAACCTTTATTTTCTATAGATTTTCATTTATCATAAAAATATTATTTACTATAATATCACAATTTCTATAGAAGAAAAATGTATCAAGTATTAATATTCAAAACAAAATACATTTCAGTGCGATGACTGTTAATGTTTAGATGGAATGATTGCATTGAAATTTGAAGATTTTTGCCTTAAAAAACATTTAAATAAAATACAGTAAACGAGTTAAATTTGATTATAAATAAAAATTATCATTAACCGATAATTATCAAATAATTATTAAAAATGTATATGGAAAAAACAAAAAGTTTTTCTTTGATATCTTTGGGGTTTACGGTCCATCGATTATGAACTACAGTTTCACAGTGTATATATAATCTGATAAATATCTTTTAAAAACGTATTTGCGTACATCGAGTATCGATTCGTGACACGTTTAGTTGTAATCGAAATATTCGGTATCATCCAAACATATCGATATAATTTAATAATAAAAATGATATTTTTTATTATCTCGTCAAATATAATTGTCCCAATCATTACAACAGACTTTCATATCTCTGTCCTATGGTTGTTAGTCAGGCAAGGTGGATAGGGGTAGAAAGTATACCACTTACCCGATCTCAGCACTGAAGTAGGACTAATCATCTGGGCCAGTCTGGGCGAGTCATCCATCAGCTCAATAACTGAGTACTTTTTGTACAACATAAATTGATTGGACTCGCAGCGAACCGTCATCCGACCACCCGGGAAGTATTCGCCGTGGGTCGACAACTCCAGCCGTGATCTGCTGGTTTGTAGTCCGTCATCTTCGTTTGTAACCCAAGCCGTCGTCTTGGCGTATTTCGTAGAATTCGTCACCTGAAATGAAACCACGATTTGAAACAAATTGCTCTATATGTTGATATACATCTATTGTTTTTTTTTTTATATATAATATTATCATTCGTCGTCGTTTTTACTACATTTTACACCGTTTATATAATATCGTGACAATGTATATTGTGTGGTATATTGTTATATTTAAAAAGCAAAAGCGTTAACATTTTCAACCACTCGTTGTCGTTAAAAAAAAGACGTTAATCGTTTTATGGCTCTTGAGATGAACTTCATAACAAAACAAAAAATGTCTGTGCACTTATATAACAATATACAATGCGTATAATCAAAATCGGCTACCCTAGTACCCCAAGTACAATTATGGGGGGGAGATGTAAGACGGCCATAATTCAAACAGAATAAAAACTAACGAAATATTACGAGTAAAGCATAACTTTGGTAGTTTCGGATTATGAAATTTCAGAAAATATTGCACATTACGAAAAATCAACGTTAATATTGATTAAAACAAACTAGTAGAAAAAAATAAATTATTTTAAGAGAAGAAAACAAAAATTACGTAGAGGTAAAATATATGTTGTATGAGCCATGAAATAAATAAATCAGTTTTTATATTATAGTGATCCGTATTAGGAAATTGTGGTGGTAAAAGTTTAAAAGTTTAAACATTGTCCATAAAATGTGATGATGGTGCAATATACCGTTCTGGAAGTTCGGATAAAATTTGTTTACAATATTAACAATCACGGAGTTTCTCTTAATAAACACGTATATATTAATACGAATATTCTGATTATATTTTATACAAAATTATTTTTCAAAATTATCAGTATGGTTTTGATAGGAAGTAGAAAATAGAAAATATCGATTATTCGGAACCCATGTGATTCAAATGAGCGTCATAAACGTTTTGACGTGTATATTTTATGAAAATTGATCGTTTTTGTTTTTTATCTGCAAAACTTTCTCGTATTTATAAGTCACGTACTACACATAATCATAGATTATTTAATGATATTCCTCTTGATTACATTATAGAATATAGATAAATAGTGAATATACGACTAATGGATGAAAATACGAATGAATTGATGTGGGTTCAATATAACTCACTCGTCTTGATATATAAATGTACTTTACTTGTTTTTAATCGACCAGAATTGTCAGAGTGTTCCATGTAAGATCTGAAATTTCCATTATGATTTGATTCTATATCTGTTATGGGGCAATGGGGAATATATATATGTCTATCATGTCAATATATAGTCAGTATCTTTACAAACACTAAGAAAATAATTTTGTCGCATATCATTAATTTTTGATTTGCATTTTCGTATTTTCAAATATATTTTACATTGACGCTTTGCAATTCGTATGAATAAACTTCACCACTGTATACTTTTTTAATAATTTCATTCATTGATCAGATTTTCGCTAAATAAATATGTAACTTTCGACGTCTGTTACTAAAAAAGTAATTTCAGTTTAAAGTTAAAACGAAATTTTGACATTTAGCAATAAGATTAAATGTAATTTATTATTTGATTTTTAATAAGCTACAATAATATATCATTATATGGGTACTTCACTTTATTTTGAAATATAAAATAATAAAATATCACCTGTATTAAGTGATTATTTTAGTGTATTTAACTTTGATACATTTAATGATTGATAAGCTTAATATTTACTTCACAACGGCAATTTATGACCAATAATAGTTATACTTCAAATTATTTTTGTACCTTAAGTTGTTTTCTATCATTATTATATTAGTTTTTGGAATACATTATCAATTATAAATGTATTTTATAAACGATAATTTTAATAATTAAAAATATGAAATACTGTATAATAAGCTTTTAGTTAGGATTGGTTAGTTCCTAGAATAAGTCGGACGTATCGTAAAAAAATAATTTAATAGAAATGATTATATTATAATATCTAATACGTACATAACCTAACGAGGGAAAAATAAGTTAGTTTTAAAAATAAGATAAGATTTATAACGAACAAATGAAAACAAAATATTATGTATGGTATATTATGATACTCTTATAGATACAAATATATAATAATAAGTATGTTCATAAAACTTTGTTGGAGCTGTTAAAATAACATCAAAATATACAACCATGCACTTAAATGGCATTACGGAAACAGAAAATGCATATATGTATCATGATGTGTGTACACTTGTAAACTTAAGATGATGATACAAAATATTAAGTTTTAAAACATTAAAACGAGAGACGAAACAAACGTTCGTTGTTAATTATTGAAAACTGTTAAATTCTAACAATCTAATGGTGCTTATCATAGTGTTTATAGCGTTTTTATCAAATAATTATATTTGATCTGTGGTTATGCATTGATACAGTATTATTTGTAGTTTATAATAATAAACGCTTACTCAGTTTAACAGTACTAATAGTCGAATTTTACAATATTGGAATGAATTACACTTACGTGATTTATAAGTTAAATGACTAATACATTTATTTTGACAAGAATGCCGTTTCTCTATTGTAACAACTTGTAATTAGCTTATAATATTTTAACATAAAATTATTATTAAAAAAAAACACTTAAAAAAATATAGGTAAATATTATAAGTAATATTTTCTACTCCCGGAAAGATACCGTTTCCTCGACCCTCCAGAAATTTTTAGAAATTGTCATCTCTCACCACGTACGATATACAAATAAATTCCTAAGCATTTTAATTATAATTACTACAAACCGTACCCAGTAGTATCGCAACTACTGTTTTTTATTTGACATTTATTATAATCGAATTTTTGTTCCGACTCGAATAAATCGCACGACCTCTATCTATGTAATCATATCGTTTTCCGTGATTTCAAATCACGCCTTTTAATATTAATGTTCTCTGTGCTCCGGACAGTATAGTTTTAAACGAAATGTTTAAAACAAAACGTTTCGCGAAAAATTCCAACGCGATAACACATTTACACCGCGAGCGTCAAAAGCAGATTGAGACAGATGAGTCTCTAAAGTGTGGTACCAGATGAATATTGAGTTCACGGTTTTCCGTGTGCCCGCGTATATAATATACACCGCGCGGGGTCAGTTTTAGGATTATTATTACTGTAATATGTGTTGTGCGTGCCAGCATTAGAATAACAATTAGTTCGCGGGGGCAAAAAAAAATAAAAAAAAATCCCGACTCGCGTTATACGCTATAATATACGCGCGTGTACACGATAATAATAATAATAATAAAAAAAAATATGAATGCGTTTTTCGCACAAAAACGTTTCGTATAATATTTAAGCCCCCATTATTATTATATTATTCGAGAATATTTTTTATGATTCACGATAGGAAGAAAAAAAAACATAAAAATACTATTATTATGTCCCCATAACCGTGGTATATACACGCGTATTATGGGTAATTTATTCCGAAATGTTTTACAATGGTTTGTCCGGGTATACGCCGAACGTTGTTGCCCGAGCTTTTTCTCTTTTTAGTGTAATGACTTCCTTCAATTGCGACGACCACGATATTATATAATACATTATACACGTACATATTTACAGTTACCTATAATAATATTATGTACGTACCTATATACAATAAATTATACATACATTATGTAAACCGCACACAGTCTTGCGGCCAGTTTTAATCAAAAGTCTATGATTTTTTCATAAGAAAAACACTCGTTTATATTAATGAAGTACGCAATATAGTTTTGATGCATAAAAAAGGTACGTGTGTTACGACCGGGCGGTCGAATTTCGAGTCTTTTTAAACTGTGTTATAATTTTATATATTAGAGATGCCCACACAAAATCATAATATAGTATTATTAATTATGGAACGAAAATGTGAAACGACAATATTAATATAATGATATAATATGATTTTACACAGTCTCACACCGTTAACGACGGTTTACAACGGTACAGTCGTGATAATATTATCTCACAGATAATCTTTTTTGAAAATGTTTGGGGCGCATATCATAATATTATCGAATATATCCAAAATATCTATGAATATATCTATATTGTACGATAACAATAATTGCACAATCTGTTGAACTGATTACAACGATTTTCCAGTTTAATTTTGTACTTTGAAAAAAAAATTTTTACGAAGTTCAAATACTTACTAAGTGTCTAATACGTATTTATAAAAAAACTAAACAAAATTCTTTTTATCATAGAGATTTTTTTAATTATTATTTTTTTTACTACCTTTTTTTTTATTTTAAGTATTCTGTATGTAACATAAGAATACTTATCTGAAGACTTTAATAGTTTGATGTATTAATTATTATAACTAGTTATCGAGTAAATAGTGTTTTATTAATAAGCATATCTTAAAGTTTAGATGAATGGATCCACAACTTGAGCACGAAATCCATTTACGAGGTCTCCGTTTTACTACGCTTGAGTAAACTTTAAATGCTCAAATATTAATAAAACACTGTTTACTTGGTTACTTGGTATCCTATATTAGAATACATAAACACGCTTCTAGTTATGAAATTAAAAATATTTAACGTGCCGTGCCTTACTAAAAAAAAAAAGTTTAAATTACCTGACAAGTGACAATCCACGACGATAAAAAGTACTTAAAAAATAAAATAAAAACAAAACTGAAAATACAGACATTTAAATAGAAAACTAACTATGTATAGCATAGTCGGTAAAACATACAATAATAATAATAATATAGCGTGTAATAAAAAGAAACAATATAATAAAACATTAATAACATTAACACCTTTATTACAATAAACTCGTTTTTATCACGCCATAAATATATTTATATATAATATTTTTAGGACTACAGGGGATTTCACGTATAATAATAATAATAATGTGTAGCGGATACGGATGAGTTGCATCGTTGTTCCGGCGACGGATCGACACGTTAAATATTTACTCGCAGGAGCTAGTAGAGTGCAACCAAACGAGAAACGATTTATTAAACGCAGCGGGACACCGGAAGCGAACGTTTCGCGTGTATTTTCGCGTGTAAAACCCGTTAAACGTCGATGGCGTTAAATATTAAGTATTTCGATGTATTCTATACCTATATACCGCGATATCGCAGAGTATAGAATTATTTTGATTAATAAAGCGAGACTTTCGTTTATGGTTTTTACCGCACGCACGATTGGGAAAGGGTAAAGATTCGATGGAAATTCATAGATGCAAATGAATTTAAAACTTGCAATATTTCATTCAAGCGCAACAGATTGATCGATTAAAACCGTTTAGCGGTAGTTTTTATGTTTGTATAATTTATAAAAGCAACAACGAAATAGTTTAAAGTTTTTATTTTTTTAGTTTAATACTTTAGTGGTATTACGATTTAACATTTCTGACATCTCCACGAATTGAACGATAAAATATTATGTATTTTCTATTTTAGTTTTAATTTAATTTTTTTTTTTATATATATATAATTATTATAACTATTTAAAAAGGTATTTACAATATAATATACTTAAAGCACACTAAATAAATTTTATTTTTTTACAATAAAAAGTAAATTATTATACACGTGTTAAATTAATTTTACATAAATATATAATTTGGTTTTTCAAGCACGTATCCCATCGCTAATTAATAATTATAGTGCTACCAACTATACTTTTATATTGGTGGGTATATTTATATTTTCGTTTAAGTGTATTAGAATATTATCTCGATTTCAGTTTTATAATTTAAACATTTTTTCTTTGTAATATTTTAATAGTGACAAAAAGGTACAGAATTTGGTACACAATACTAATTCTTTACAGCAATTGTTTTGAGTTATTTTGGGTTCCAGGATAATGTAGGTTTTAAATTAATTTGTAGACGTATTATATACGTAAATGTAATCGAGTTGTTGCACTTTCGTTTCATAAAAAAAAAATAAAAAAAAAAAAAAAATGTTAATACTGTCTATTTATTAAAAACCGACAGGCGTACTGGGTAGTAGCAGTAACGTTGAATTTGATTAATCGTTTTAACGCTTAACCGTCGCATTTGACACGGTCGACTATAACCGTGCAGCCTGCGTATAGACCTTTAGACTAATATAATTATGATTACAATAGAATAAATAATATTCCACTTTTTTTTTTTAATACAGTTGAAAAAGTGTTGGATTGGTCGACGGTCGTCTCCGAATTAAGACTCGTGAATTGGAATCATGATACTTGTTTTTTTAGTTTATTCCATATACATATATATTATAATTCAATTTATTTGTAGTATAGGATGGTTTAGGGTTATACTCGCATTTAAAAGGTCGTATTTTTATTTAACAAAGATCACACATAGAAACAATATTAAAAAATTTAAATTCAAATCAATCAAAATAATATGTGCTTAAAAATTGATTTTATTCGATTTTAAAGTGAGTATCAGTTTGCTAAACAGTATAGGTGTCGAGTGGGTTACTTTATTGGTTGTACTTAATTTTAGTTTAATGATATAATATCTTGTAAACGAAAAAAATGATTTTGAGTGGAGAGGGTTTATCGACCTATAGAATATTTTATTATATTATATGGTTTGTTATCGCTACTATTGACGTGATTGATATTACTATTAGTATTAAAATAGATTTATATAACTTTTTTTTTTTGGAAACACTGAATTTATAATTATTATTAATATTGAATTAGGTATTACTATTGATACTTATACATTATATCATTAAAATTAATTTTTTAGTAAAATCCATCTTACTGACTAGTTATGATGAACTTTGTATAAAATGTCTAATTAAATATTCAACTGCCTTATTAGCTATTTAAATTGAGTGCTTTGTACATTTTCAACAGCAAAACAATTTACAAGTTTTCGTGATTTTGACGATCTTTGTTAACATTTAAAATAATTAGTACTTATACTTATTACTTATATATTTTAAATATTGTTTTTATAACTATATTTTTCACTTACCTTTTTGTCGTTTATGAACCACGTGAGATTGGTGGCTGGGAACGCCGAGTAAGAAGTGCAATTTATTTTTACCGGTTCATCTTTGATGTACTTAAGTTTACCGGCAAACATGAGTGGTTGCGTCTGTGGTTCTTCTGCAAAGACAATTATGACATTAAATGAGAAATATTTTTAATTTTGTTGAGTTATTAACGTGACATAATACATTTTAATATAACTATATCATCATAATTGCCTGTATGGTCAGTATTGTCAATTCTTTATTTTTTTTTCCTGTTCTGATTCAATAGTTTAGGCAATCAACACTATTTGCAAATAAATAATGACAAGTAAAATAGGTATCGTAAAAATGACTACCTATTGTTATTTGAATTTAAATGTATGACAATAAAAACAACTGTTCATTAATTTTATACTATGATATGATATTTATTTTAGTTTTAAAATAACTAACATTCAAATGATTTTTTTTTTTAACTTACCCAAAATAAATAAATTAATGACTCATCATAATCAATAATTTATTATTAATCATATTACAATGTTTGTGTAATTAACTATCAACATTTTGTGAATTATTGAAATGATTAAATTGAAATAACTACACAATAAATAAATAAAATAGTAAAGAAGTTTTTATTGCTATAGAGGAACGTATATTAACAGTAGTACTGGATTAGATTTCTGAGAAAGTTAAACAATAGTGATAATTAGGTTTGTTTTGAGAATTTCAAAAATTTTACAGTTCTAACATTGGTATTTCACTATTAAGGTTCCAATAAGACTTTGTATTAATAACGGAATAGCACTTACCAATTATAGTTATGTACGACTCTTTGATTTGCGTGTGAAAAAGTGGAGCATCCGTAGAAACTTCGCATTTGTAGTGGCCTGACATGTCTCGAGGCAGATTAGTCAATGTGACTGCGTGGTCATCTGACTCAGATATCTAAATATGCGCGTTTCACAAAAAAAAAAAAAAAAAAAAAAAACAATATAATATAATATATTGTCAACATCGAAAACGAATTGGCTTAGAATTTTTCGTTCAAACTAATGAGATCAACTGCCCAGTCAAAAATCACAAATTATCAAATTAAATCTTATTATCTAGACGCTTAATATGACGACGATATATTTAGGTCATGATGAACGAATTCATAATTATTTATCAAAATTATTTTATAAAATAAAAAACGCCATATTATAATATAGTACACGTTATACACCATGTCGTAAAATATTTTAGTAAGTTATAATAATATAATATTATAGTGAGTGTGTCTATAACAGTTTGTATAAATTGTATTGTATAGTCAATTAAAAAACTCTGATTAGCTTAGTAAATATATTTTTTTATCGGCTAGTGGGCCAATGTATCTACTTTGTTTAGGAATTTATAAAAAGTTTATTCAGTTGTCGTAATGAATATTAATGGAATATAACAACCGATGTCCGTACTTATTTGCAATTTGATTATATGAAAACGGTGAGAGGTCCGGCCAATGCATTTAATTTAAAACGTTACGAGAAACACAAGCGGTGGCAGGATATTTGTTAGTCACGTTGAAAGATTCACAAGAATAATATCAAATAATATTATCATGCACGGAAAATAACCCGAAACAGCCGTAACTGAAGGTTCACGTATAACCATCCTTGGGGGACTGTATATGAGATGGATAAACTTTGCTGTAATTCGTGTCGAGTCAAACATTCATTCTTCCGAGGGACCAAAGTTTCATTCGTTGTACGATATTATGTAATTTACGATTAGTATTATATAATAGTCATTGTGTACACTTATATATTTATATATATGTGTATTTTTTTTTACACGTGAATAATTCTATGGTCATATAAAAAATATATGTGTGTGTAGTCATCGTTATACTGATTTTCGCTTATTAATTCGGTATTATTATTCTATATGTGTCCAGTGTTTTTATAAAGCTGAGTATTAGTGAGTGAGGTAGTTAAGCCTGCTGATCTATAGACTGTGATTGGCCACCAGCTGTCGAATTTTCGGAAGGGATTTCGGAAACAAAATATCGGGACTATTGAAATATAGCAAAATAATAACGTGTACAACGAAGTAATGTAAACGACGTATATTTTAATTAATTAAATAATTATTACTTATATAGTGAGTTATATTGGTTTAACTTTTCAAAATCTGACATCATTAATATAAATGAGATTTGTTTAAATGAAATTTTTTTTTTGTTTTAAGAATATCAGTGAATTTCAAATATTTATTTTTTTAATCCACTCATCCTCCATAATATTATAATAATATACTCTAAGTTTTAAATGATTAGCATAATATAATTGATTTATTTATTTATCATGAATCAAGAATTAATACGATTTTTTTTTTGTAGATGCGTTGTCAGTATATATACTCATTGATTGTACAAAATATAATATTGAACTCACATCAACCGACGTGGTGCCAGATAGCGGAAAAACCCTGGTCGGTGGCGATTCTTTTGGCACAAATCTGTAGAATTCTTGGTCGCCAAAGTACCATTTTATCGAGTACAATGGTACGCCCTCAAGATCATAATCGCAAGAAAGCCGCAACAGCTCACCTGCTCGGATAGCTTCGGGGTTCCAAATTCGGACTCCCTTCAGACCAAACACCGCGTCTGTAAACGAAAAAAAAACGATTATGAAACATTTACTATAGATTTAATACTCTATCATCGTATACTTGATTAATTTTTAAAAAATTATTCTATGTTATTTAGCATAAAAATTTTTCCATTCAATACTGTTGACTGAATATGCCGATGACAAGAGGAATATCATTACTTTTTACGCGTATGCATATCACGTGTCTACCAAAGTTGAAAACACTTTATAACTGTAAGTTTGTAGAACACTGACTTAAATAATATTTAATATGTAGATTCTGTGAATGGCTATTATAGGTACCTACTACCTCTCTTTTTTTTTTTTTTTGAATATAAGAGCCACTAAATTCACATTTTCCTAAACGTTTCAAGTAATTTCTATGTATCCCGTTTAGAGCCAATTCTATTTTGTTTTTTTTTTTGTTTGAAAACTTTATATTAAAAAAAAAAAAAAAACGATAATTCTACTTAAATAAATTGTTTCTTTAATAGTATCATGTGTAATTCAATTTAGTAATATTGAACATCGTTATCATATTGCGACGGCTAATAATACACTGAATACATTACAAATAGCTTTTTCGACAAATAAAATCGCAAAAATTCAATAAATAATATATTATAATATATATTAATAGACTAACAATATAATTTAGTTAAATAAATAATACTATACAAATAAGTATTAGGTATAAAAAATAAAATATAAGAAAAACATTATTTTCTCAAAATTATTAGATAAATAATTTTATTCAAGCTAGACAATTGTTTACCCTGAGTGTCCGACACAAAAATATATAAATGTAAAAAAACAAGGGTTTTTCAAATTCAAATTTAACAAAAATTACTTTTATTTATCTGAAATATATAATAAATAACTGTATTTTATATGATACACATATTGTGACGGGAATACGTTTTCGAAAAAAACAAAAGGTCGACAAAACAAAACAAATTCGATATAATATAATATGCAGCCATTCGTATACATCATATTCATAATATAATATATGTGTACAATTCACCGTACATTTTTATGTATCGTATGTATATATATATATATATATATACATATATAGTGTTATTGTACACATTGTAATATCAAAACTTTGAAATATTAGTCGGTTGTTTATTATTATATCCATTCCGCATATATATATTATACGTACCGCGAGTTTCTATAATATATCGTACGCTTGATACAACGGTTTAAGTTTAAAGTGATTATTTTATTGCAGAACATGTCGATAACCCTAAACTTAAATTTAGAACCTGACTGATGGTTTAAGTAAATTGAAGGATTCACATAATAGTAAACGCTCGGAGTTCATTTTTATGATAATTCGTCTTTTGTTAAAACAATTAATCAAATGTTTTAGTCTGTCGTATATTGTATTTTTCTGGCGTACATAGTTTTAAGATTCTAAAAATATTTTAGCACAAACAATTTTCCCACAATATCAGATTAAATTTTAACTGCAATAATTGTCATGTTAAAAATATCACAAGTTCGATGACATAAATTGATACGTAAAATGTAAGTTTAATAAGTAGTGCTCGGATTTTAAAGCATATTATTATGCTTCCCTTTTTATATATGAGATATAAATCTAATTTTTATACATAAATTCCTTTCACATCATTTCGATTCCAAATAAACCAATTTTATTTTTGGATTTTTTTTTATGTAAGTTAATGATTTTTATGCTTTTTTATTGATTTTTTGAAAATTATTCCAGCTGAAGATTTTTTATATGTTTATTATGATATTGTATTAAAAATAAATAAATTAATAAGAAATGTAAAAACCCAAAATGCTAACTAAATAGTTATATTGGGTTATTATTGTTTTCGTTATCGGCATAATTATTTAATGTATAAAACATATATAGATTATCGATCTACATAATATAATAAATAACCCTCAGTATCTATACGGTCATTATGCTTTTAACATCGATATCGTATATTTCAAAATTTAAGATTTAGAGTTGTAATTTGAAATATCTTGAATGAAATATGCACCGATTACTTCAGTGGATGTAGAGAGTTCGTTTTGAATGCATAAAAATATTCTCAGACAATATTCTCAGTTTCATTACTGCAAATCTAAGGAAACACGCGGTATGTAGTTAATTCTTTTTTTTTAATTTAAATTCATTTTTCAAATTTTCTTATTTATTTTTATAAATCGTTCATGTTATTTTTTGGGTTTTTTTTTAATAAGAAATATGCTTCCATTTTGCTTTTTTAAAATAATTAAGAAACGCTGGCTAATATTTTTAGTTTGGATTTACAGAAAAAAAAAATAATTTGTAATGAAAAACAAAACAGTATAAAAAAAATTGCTCTTACAAAAGAAGAATTTAAAAAACAAAATGATGTGGTCCACGATGTAGCATTAAACTATTTATTATTGGTGGTATTCCCCCTTTTCCCCATTTTACAAATTTGATCGTCTACAGTCTGCTTATTATAAATTTATAAAAAAATTGTTTATAAGTAACTTAAATACAAATAAATAAAAATATATCCTTCAATATTTTAATGTGAATAGTTAAAATGTTCATGTAATCTGCACTGTTAGTAAGTTATTCTCTTATTAATACTATTTTTTTTCTTTCAAAAACACCTTTATTTTCAGTTGATAGATGAAAGATAATGTAAATTAATATATTTTGGGAAAATGTAATTTGGGAATCACTGCACTCTTTACGACAGTATATTATATTCATTAATTAAACTGTTAGTGAGTAAAATTGGAAGTTTGACAGTGATTAACATCGGTTTAATAATATTATTAACAAGGGTTTTATTATCACATTGATATTCTGGCGAACAATAATAATACACATATGGTGTAATAAATTATTATTTTTGGAGTTGGTGTTGTGTGTCCGCAATAGAGTTTATTATAAGAGTCCTGAGAGGACGGGTTTTATTTTGTAGGTCCTTTGTACCCATAATATGATATTGTATTTTATTTAACGAGAAAATAATATGTGCATGATATATCTGTAGCAGCGGTTCTGACAAGGATTTCTTCTTTGCTAGGGAAATTAAGTGAAAATTTTATTTTTTAAAAATACATTTTTATGAAAAGTTAAATGGTTCGTTAACCAATTCTATCTCTGCGGGATATTGTTCAAAAGACACCTACACGTCTATGTACCGAAATTGCCTATATGATGTGCCGGTCAATGAATATACACAAATTGACGAAGACAAGACGTGTGGTCTTATAATATCCTTTTGTATACTTCATAAACAGTACTCGTTATTAAAGTTTATTGTTTATTTAATGGTCATAAGGCTCAATATAGCACAATTAAACAATACTGATTGAAAATATTGAATTAAATAATAAATAAATGTAATAGGGTAATAAGTAATAACGTGAATACGCTTAATTAGGTAAATTGTAATAATATATAAAAATAAAAATTATATATAAGCCCATATATCCACTTATGTAGAAATATTATGTTATCCTCATCTGTTCAATCCATCTATCGTCTGAATGTTGAGATCAAGCTTAAACATGAATGGAAGTAGGGCATTAGGCGTGTGGTTTATTGTGGTCAATTTTTTGGACGAAGAATGTTGAATTCAGAAATCGTTTTTGTACAAGCTCGATATGGGAAAATTCAACAGCTGTAAAAAAGTTCCATAGGACTAATGTATATTCTAAAAAAGAATCTAAAAAAATAACTGTAAATAGCTTTAAGTGAGTCGAAGAATTTGTAATTCATTGTACAAGCACATTACATAGCTTAAGATTTCAGAGCTTGACCACAAATCACTTCAATATGGCAGTGAAAGTTCAAACCAGAGATGAAAGTAAGACTTTTAATATTATTAACTAATTCTAAACTCAAGCCATTAGTTTGTGTATTTGATTAAAAGCCAAAATCTAGTAAATGATATTATAGAGTGACAGGTTTCTGCATTAAATTTCAATCCGATTGAATTATACCACGGCACTCGTACAGTTAACCATCATAAATCATTAAATTATCAGTAAGCATAAATTATTTACAAGAAGATACAGACGTTTTTATACCATAAAAACGTATATAAAAAAATCAAAGTAATATTTACCTTGCTAGTGGAACGTATTAGATTTATATCACAGTGGTTTCAAGTGGGCTTATCATTATTAATACATCATATTTTTTATTAAAATTAAAAATATCATATTATATTATAAAAAACGATGGATATAATGAAAATTTAAATGAATATTATTTTTATTTTTAACTTCAAACTAACCGCACTTGACTCATCTTCAAAACTGTGGATAAGGATTTTTACATTTAATTTTATCTATGCCTATGCATTGTTACAGTGATCATGATATGTTATCGATTTTTTAGCCTTCTTAAATATTCTAGATTTTTTATTCCAGCGGATACAAAAGTGACTTACACACGCAAGGTGTTGGAATGAATATGGTTTCAGCTTAAGAAAATTATTAATGGCATTTTAATAAAAAAAAAAAAAATATTATTTTTTTATCATAAGCAATATTCGACCGATTAATTTCTACTTATGGATAGTGTCTATACACTATACAATATAACATCATATATTACATGGTATACAGTGTATGGCACATGCATATACATATTACCGTAGCCTACTTAATAAATTCTAAACACAAAATGTATATAATATATTATAATATATTTAGCTTAAGATAAACTTTTCGTGAGTCATGGGAATTTAAGAAAACCGCAATCCCTATAAAAAGTTTTGCTGCAAGAAATATGATTTTTAGTTTGTGAATATTGAATAGACGGCGGTGGTCTGGCCAAAAGCTCACAATTCTTTCATGTTAAACTCTACAGTATAATAGACGCTAAGTGAACATAGTATTTCTTCACAAATTATTACGAGAAAAATTGTTTGTATTTGGCGATGTTATCTTTGTAACATTACAATATGCCAATACCGTAGACTAAAATTAATAATAGGTAAATAAAAACATAAAAATATCATACTATTTATTTAATAATAATAAATTACCAAATGAAAATATTATAATTATACACTTAATTCATAAAATATATCTGTGATATTATTATGATTAGGTATATATAGATTCTTTAAAAACTGGCCAATGGCCAAATTTATTATTTTCTCGGAGACTTTTGTTTATACACTCATCATAGGCTTTTACAAGTTAAGTTTTTCTTTTGTGTTTTAACCAATTTGATTAAGTATACTTCCTATATTTTATGTTAATTAATATTGATGTTTTAACTATAATATTATTAATATTTAAAATAAAGTTTAAACCTTTCAAATAAGATATAGAGAGCAACCAGGAACCGGTTGTGAAAATTGTCATTCCATTATTTTAAACAACAATAATTATTATCCTGGATTAAATATATTATGTTACTTAATGTCAATTTAAAAATTAAACAAACACGAATTATATTATAGAGCAATAATTATATAATATGATGTATAGTGTATACAATATATTATATCAATAACCACGTTTGTAATTTGTGCTTGGTGGTATTAATAGACAAAAAGAAAATGGATCACAAGAATAAATTTCAACTTTTAAAAACCAGTATTAAAAAAAATCCAACGAAACTTAATATATATGTACATTCAATAAAAAAAATACGTAACATACTAGGAAGCAATCTCACATTTAGTGAATTTTGTATTGGAAAACTCTGGCCTACGTTTGAACATTGAGAAAAGTAAATACAAGATTTATAATTGGGCTCAAACCCGTTTACTATCTTATAGAAGAGCAACTTCGTTAAAAATAAATATATACATAGACCCTAATAGAAAAATTCCCAGTACACTTAAAAAACTTTAACGACGCATCTATTGATTTATGAAATTTAATTAAACTTTTAGAAACGCTAATCAAAGAAGTAAATTTATTTGACAAAATCACTTTAAATAATCGAGTTTTATTTCATTAAAAATAAATGAATTAAATGTACTGCAATATTTAATGCCAAACTTACTGATATAACCAATTTGGATTCAATAACCAATTTCATTTCATTAAATAACTACCTATCTCATTTCAAATATTTCTTTGTAAAATAAATAATGTTTTGTGCATATTTTTTGATAATTGGCTTCAACTCGCTACTTATTTATTATAAATATATTCATCATATAATAATGTATACCTACATAATAAAAATAAAATAATTATTTAAGACATTATTTGACATCATATTGAAAACTATAGGTAGTATTGCAGTTAAAAAATCAGAATTTTTGTTCAGATTTTTGTTAATTTCACTTATCTACCACTGTCATATTTTACATAACTCATATTTTTTTAATCGTAGTATAATATTATTTTTAAAACCAGTAGTTCAGATAATAGTATCACTAGTTGATGTTACATTAATATTAAAATTCTAGGTCACTTTTATTATTTGATAAAGAAATATTTAAATTTTTTAAGCTGTGATTTTAAATTTTGTAGTAAGTTACTCAATTGTTTACCCCAACTTTAACATTCAAGCTTTGTTATAGTTACTATATTTAAATATTTAAATATATCAAGTGAGTATATCTTTTATAATTTACAAGTCAGTGCACTTGAGAATTGATAACATTTTATCAATAAATATTATATCAAAATATTATGTCGAGAAGACGAAATTGATATAATATGTATTATTGTCTGTAGCTAATCTTTTGTTGTTGAACTTTTTGAGCTTTTTAAAATAACTATTTAATATTCTAGTATATATTTATTTTTTATTTTTATTTTATACCTAACTAATATTATATTATTGGTTCATGGATATTGACACTGTTCGTGGATATATGTTTTTTCTAGGAGCACAAAACGGTGGTTAATTATTCGTTTATCAGTTTTAATTATAGATTTATAAATTTTCATAGTGAAAAATATGATTGGTACTCATTACACGGCCATACGAACACCTACAAAATATGCCGATGCATTCACTTTTCATATTCCGTGTTGGGTGTGTTAAATGCAAAAAAAAAATTGGCAAGTGGGTAACGCTCTGAAGTACATTAGATGTCGAGTGGGTCACTATTGTGAATGTGTTCAATTTGAATTCAACAATATATCATTGCATACGAAAAATGGTTCAGAGTGAAAACGTTCCGTCGTCCTATATCACTAAGTGTAATTTCACATAGTAATATGTTATTTTTTATATAACTATTAAAGTCATTTATTTTACTATTAATATATGTTGATATAATTTATTATTTTCGAAAATATTACATTTATTATACTATCGATATATTATTATTATAATAATATTATATACATTCAAATATTCCATATTATCATATTAACTTTAAGCCCGAGATTTAATATTATTATATTTTTGTAATATCAATATAATGTAAGGGCCCACTACTACTTGAACTACCTGTTAGACACGCTTTCCACATACTTATAGCACTATTTCTACATAACATATTATGTATGTATATTGTACATAAAGTTTTTAATTTTAAAATATTAAAATATGGTGTTTTATTCTAGTCTTAATAATTGGAGAAGCGCATCGTAAATGTTGAGATGTTGGATTATTGAAGTGTACTTTCGCGGAGATTCGAATTGGAAAGTGAATCTGTACGATTTAATTATGGACGTGTAAGTAGTTTTCATTCACGTATAACCCCTTGCGTGAGTTTTTATGATTTTAAAAATTAAAAGTTAACGTTGAGATGCGATTAACCTACTGGTTTAATACTGACTATTCATTTACCAATCAAAGGAAATTTTGTGAACGATGTCATAACATATTGTACGCGTATATATCGTCTCATAGAGCGACAGATTACATTAAACCCAGCAAGTTTTTGAATTATTATATTTATGCACTGAATAATAGTTATAACGCTGGCATACTATACTTGCGGAAAACACGATCTACGTGCCATACATCTATATATTATGGGTGTGTGCCAAGGAGCGTTAAGGATTAAGATAAAATTATAATATAATTATACACGTAAAAACGCTTTTACAACACGTTGTAAATTTTGTACACGGTACGTTCAAAATTTAACTGGTCACGCCGTTTATTTGTTTGTCAATGACACAATATATTTTAATTCGTTATCAGAATAAATACACTTTTATGCACGATATTATTTCGACTCGTGCGTATCGGACGAATATAGGTAGTTTTTATTTTAATATTATTATTATCGTCATCACGAATTTTACATATTGTACAGTTTAGACGTTTTAACGTAACTACGAGTATATATACAATACGGTACACATTTGACCTCCCCCCATATAGTATTAATATACTCCTGATGATCGAATTCTAACTAGAAAATATTTTGTCGTCGTATAAAATTAAATAACCATCACGACGAGAACACTCATAGTTTTTTGCGAAAATATTGTCGTAAAAAGCTAAATAACACGTCAAAACGTCTTAGGGAACGAGTGTTGCCCGTTTAAATAATATGGGTAACTATACCTACTCTGCACTGTATTTTACAGGCATAACTATGCTTATACCGAAAATTCACAATTATCATTATATTCTAATATACGTGTACGGCGAACAGCTTGTAATAACGACGTGAGTTAAATCATTATTATTATTATTATTATTATTATTATTCGCGAAATCTAATCGTCTTTGACGGCGCGCTATGCCTGCAAATCTGTATATAGTCTTTGAAGTCGGCCGAAACTTTTGACTTTGTGTAGGTATGTATATAAAAACTACGAATAACAATTATAATAACAAAGACGGCGATGAGGCGAAATAATAATAATAAAACTAAATTACAGCGCACGCGCGCGCGCGCGTATAGGTAATAATAATGCGCCAGCAGTAGGTACCTACGCTTGCGCGTGTCGTACCTACGCATCGACATTCAATTTTGCGTTAATATGATTTCGCCATAGTTTTCGCGTGTCAGTGTATTCTAAAGTATAAGTGCAAATAATAATAATAATATTATAATAATAAACGTATAATATAATTAGCCGGCAGAGCAAATATTCACAAGGGTTAGGCGGTTAACCAACACGCGTGTGTGCAGCCAAAGTTTTCAATCATAATCCATAATATACGATATAAAGACCCGAAATTTGGGGTAATAGCAAGTTACGTTTACCCCGAGTGAACGGTCTGATGAATAATTAATTCCATCATTGGAATATTGTAATATTGTTATTATTATTATTATTATTATTATCGGCATCGTCGTTCGTGTTACGCGTGTAATCGAAAACTCGACGAATGGGTCTTAGGTGAATTATTTGAGATGTGCGAGCTAATCAAAGCGGAATTGTTGTGTGTATTTATACTCATAATAGATACGTAAATAACGTATCCACAATCACGTATAGTATTAAAATGTGTAGAATATATCTCAAACAGTGTTCAGTACTGATTCGAATCGAAACGTACGTTGTGCATATAAATCCTATACTCGCGGTATGATATTATTATTACAATATTGGGTCATTATCGGGCACAAAGTCTATTTCATCTAACGCGAAATAGGATTCGTGATTTATAGACGATTGTACATTATTGATGTTATTATAATTCAATTATCTATACAATAACGTATAATATTATGTTACAGGTGAGGAAGGAAATAGGACACTGTGCACAATGTTCGATTTTAATAGTAAATGTAGATAGGACAAAGTCTGTATTGAATAATGACCAAATAAATATGAACAAAGTAGATATCAAATGTTAAAGTCAGTAATAAGTGTATAAACTTGATCAAATAAAACAGTATTTATTTTTAGTTAAAAAAAAAAAAAATAATAATAATATATATATTATTTTAAGCACATACTATCTTATATCTATAATATATATTATTATTTTGTATAATTTAATGAAAACGTATACTGTCCTGTCCAGTATTATAATATGATACAGTTAATAATCATAATATTAAAACAATTATTAACGTATATTATATCTGTTGGTTGTTTTTTGTTTAATAATAACGTTCAATTAAATTTGCATTGCAAACAAATGATTTTGACTAGAGTAAAATACTTTGCCTAGAAATTTTCTCACTATTCATCGTATGTAATACGATTGACGTTGACAAATTATTATTTTAAAATCGTCTAAATTTATCAGATATTGTGAACAATAACAGAACTTTTTATTTTACTCGTAATAGGTACTACATGGAATATAGATATGATATAACGACGGTTCATCTGTTATTATATAGCTTCGAAAAATATTGCGTATAGGTATTGTTCGAGTTGTACACGTGTTATTGTAACGTAGAATGATTCAAATCGTTACAGACTTAATTTATTCGTTTAATTTTAAAGTCTTTGTCATTGTTTTTAAACAGTCGATTTCTCGGGTTTTGTCGGAATGGAACATATTATTATAGTATTAGCTTACATTAGTTTAAATAAACAAACAACATAATATAATTTGTATTCGACAAGTTAAAATGTAATTGCAGATATGTATACATTATTAAAATATTATAATAATATGCTAATCATTGTTATTATAAACAATAATGTCTTATATTTACACAGCCGACGCACTTATGATCAGTTATGTACCAAAAGTTAGCATTAACCGTTTGTCGTGAAGGATTTCACAAGTATCGACATTACAGACGTTCCAGCGGATCGTCTTAAAAATATTATATAATATACAAAAATTGACTGTTTATAAAAAGCGTTTTAATCTAAAAATATCCTTCTGCAGTAAGTAAGTTCTTAGCAACCGCGCGTAGTTAAGAAATGTAAGAAAAAAAGCAGAGGATAAGCTAAATTGAATAAAAGACTAATCATCTTTTTTTTCTTGTTAATAGTGATAAATAAATCAATAAATGATAATAATAATAAAAATACCCATAAATTATTTATTATTTTTTCAATGTATACTTTAATGTTTGTTACAGAACTGTGGGCAGTAAAATACTAAAAATGTAATTTTTGTGTAAATATATGTATGTATTCTATTCATACAAGACGAGGCTATTATAAAAACATTTAAACATATAACAGGAAAGTAAATTTCACGAATAGAAATCATCGGTATATGTTACATTGTCGCGAAACATTTATATTATCATCGTAGAAAAATGACAAACATTGTAATTCTATACAAAAAAAAAAAAAAAAAGTCTTTATAAATTAGTGCCAGCTATAAATTGCGTGTATTCGAGAGTATTGTCGCTATAATATACGTTTTTATATTATAAATGGTTTTTATTTTGTACAAAAGATAAGGTGTAATGAAGTGTCTTTTGTTGTAATTTATATACTATGTACCTACATTATACAAATGTATGTTTGCGCTTTTTATTTCATTTCACATTTCATTGCGATTTGCAACGAAAATGATTGTTGATACAGATAAATAGTATTTTAACAAAGTATTTCATTTATATCTGATATTGAAATACAATAATTGCGAACGTTATGCCTATCATACATGGCTATTTTAAATACGACCAAAGGTTATGTATTGTACGTTTTGTAGTTAAATCGTCTCAGATAACCAGAAAAAGAACAACTTTGAATATATTTTCAAATTTTGAATCTTTTGTATGAATACAATATAAAATGCTTGTGGCTTTCATTTTTTTTTTACATATATCGAAAATTTACTTAAGGTTCAGAATACAACATAAGTCTTTTCAACTGTTATACGTAATAACATAATACTAGTAAAAACAAATCATACAAATATAAATAGAATGAAAATTCCGAATAGCAAAAAAAAAACTGTTAAACCCCTTAGTTGACATAACCACTAAACAAAGATAAGAAGAAAATTAATAGGATTTTTTGTTTAAAAATTTTAATTTATATCGTTCAAAAGCGTTATAAATTCGACCAATAAATCGTGCTTGTAGGTTTATAATATTAACATCAGTTTATGTTTTTTTAATTATACTTTATATTTATCATTGACAATTTATAGTACTTACTACCAAATGTATAAGGTACTAAGTTATAAAAAATATTTATACTTTTATACCTAATACAGTAATACTTCCATAACCTTAGTATTATTTTATATTGACCAAATATTATTATATTGGTAGTTGGAACTTAAGTCATACATTAAATATACATTTTTTTTAGTTTGTATTCATATTATATTGGATTTTTTCGTTTCTAAACACGGAAACAAAACGTCAATAATATTAATTTATACAAAAATATATTATAATGGTATCGTGTAGGTGTATCGTATGTTTTATTCGATTTCAATGATATACGAGACGCCTAATGCGGTATAATGTACTGTCAAAACCGTAACTTCGTCATCATTTTTGTCGTCGAACGTTCACAGTAAATACAATTATTGTTATTTAATCGTCATTCCGTTCGAGAGGACGCGATGTCAATGTTTAAACGACATTTTACAAATATACATATTAACCGATTCGGACACACGCGAATATGTTTTCCGACTTGTTCTTAGTGTGTCTATATTACTATTCACTCTCGACGGTGCTCTTGAAACTCGTAACGCAGTCGCGTAGCACTTAGTACGAGCTTACCCCAAAAGTTCCATTCGGTTTAAATAGGGTCGTTAATCCACCTTGCGACGGCTCCGGCGAGGAGGGTTACGCGAACGGGCAAATTGGCACCCTCGATCGCCGTGCGGCACGCGTGAAGCTATATCAAAAGCTGAACGCGGCGCTTATATTATAATATAATCATTCGAAATAAAATATTCACTATACGCTATTGCGCATGTAATGCCATTTATTATTGATATTTAATGTACGCAGCGAATGTGTAAACGTTGTAAATTTTAATTATTAGCGATTACGAGACCATGAGTAGGCGTAGTTGAGCTAGGTTGATAATACATATTATACACATTATTATCATAAGACAACGTTTTCGGTCGTGATACAGTAAGAGTTATAACACAAACAAACGACTTGATCCTTCAAATCCGGATAAATCACTCGATGTACACAATAGGTTTTAAGAGTACTCCGTCATTGAGTAAACCACTGAAAAATATATAATATAATTAAATGTTAAACATGAATTCGATGATAAATCGTTTATTAAAAAAAAAAAAAACGATTCTGAATAAGAACACTCCGTTCAATATATTTCATTATTAGTATTATAAGTAAGTAGTTTGAGCTTATTTTTCTCTAGAACATCGCATATATTACAATATAAATATGATAATTATCTTTTGTGCTATTTAATTGTCATTATGAATCAATACCATAGAACTGCGTAAATATTTTAGTGATATAAATAACTGAAAATTATTAGTCTAAATAGTTTCAAAACAGCGCATTGTGTATTGAAAATAATGATTTAAGCTATGGTGGAATGTTTAAAGTTTCTATAATTAACACATTTTGATTTACAGGTTAATAAACATCGCTTTAGAAAAATAAAATACAATGTTATCGACATGAAAACATGCCTATCCAGTACGAGTGTGTTTATATTTTATGTGACACAAATTATAACGATAGTTTGAATCTTTTATTAGTCACAATATTTTAATGCTGTTACGTGGAAAAATACATAAAAAAAAAAAAATTATTCAATTTTACGATCTTCAAGCAAATATAATACACAGGTAATAGGTATGTATACTATAATATGGAAAATATGTTAACAAATATCGTTTTTCAATGGACTATTGTGGCAAAACATGAATCGTAAAATGTATATTTGTAATATCTATACAAAAATGTGTATATTTATACTGAAATTACATAAACGATGGCTTATGATAATATTATATTATGAAGTCGTTAATATTGAGACGAAAAACACGCATAGTCAAAATTGGCCACAATCACACTATAATTAAGCTTGTTATAACATAATTATAAAACATATTATATGCGTGTATACAAATTAAGAACTAATCAATCATCACACTTTAATATTGTGTTATTTCGAGTAGAATATGTGTCTAATTTAATTTTTGGCTATGGTTTATGTTAATGTATTAATGTTTGAGGTTATACCGAACAGAAGACATTATTGTCGTGCAATTTTAATTTCGTTTAATTAATTGCTATTATCGTCTGCTGATGTTAAATTCATTTTTTAATATCAAATAATTATTGTGTGTTTAATATTGTTAATTCATATAATCATATATTTATATATAATATCATGGGCATAATTACTATAGATTATAATAATATATTTTGTTCTAGGTAGTTTAGGGTGTGAATAATAAAGTAAAAGGAAATTGCTATGGGGGTAGATTTAAGATAGTTAAATGTATATTATGTTAAAAGTGTGCTATTTTCACAATTTTGAAAACAACCCTAACATTAATAATATAAATCCAGACCATAACATTATTGTATTTTGTAAATTGTATGGTTTTCAAATTTTTATAACGGAGTAGGTACCTATTTATGATCAATTTAAAATTACTTCAACACGTCAAATTGATTTTTATAACTTTGAAATTATAAAATTCGTTTATTCGTGGAAAGTTTTTTTAACGTGATTGATGACTTGTAGCGTTGTATACTATAAGATTAATAATATTGTCTGAATTGTTAGTTAAATTAACTCTGAGTGAGAATAATAAAATTTAAATGAAATTGGCACCGTTCAAGTGGGTACTTTGAAAACAAAAAACTTTTGAATAAAACACAATTGTTTATTCTATCATTGATTATTTGTAATAATATTAAGTCACTACAAAATCTACGTAAAGTTCGTTATTCGGCTTTCTTTATTTTCAAGTTATATTATAAGAATATAGTCATTAGGAAAAACGAAGGTTATTTTTAAAAACGGATTATAATACTATAAAAATATAATTATGTCTATTGCCTATATACATTAGTAATAGTCTTTCTATGGGGTTTTTTTTTTTGAGCAACTACTAAAAAATTCGAAAAATTAATTTAATCGTGTAAATGTCACATAATTTCATTTGTGTACAGTTTTCAATCTTTATTATATACATACGTACTATAACGTCAAACTTTTATCTAATCTTCGCTAACCTAAAATATATTTTCTGGAAAAAATAAAATTATACTCAGACATTCACTCGATTCACTATATTATTATCATATGATTATCTAAAATATTGTGTACACAACTTGTCATGCACTTAAATCATGTGTATAAAGTAAAGAAGCTTTATAATATAATTTAGAGGTTTTTGGAGATAGCTAATGCGCATAGCAGAGGTCTAAGCAACTGCTCCCCTCACCCCCCCCCCCCTAGACTGTCCATTTGGAAAAAAACTAAAATCTCGGCTAGCTAGAAAAACGCATTTCAACGAATAAATTATTTTTTTATAATATTATAATACACATAGTCGTGTGTGTATTATAATATATATATATATATACATTATTAAAATAGCACTATACACACATACGAATATTATATTTATATACAATATATAATAACGCTGAAAAATGTAAATGGCTATATTGTATATTTCACGAGTGCTTACGGATAGAAGGAGTTAGTGAGAAAGAGAAAAATGAAGAAGACGGTGGGTTAAAAATCTCTTAAGCGCATCAACCCGCATTCTTATCATTTCGCGTATCTAGCTGTGGTTAAATGGATTCACATTCATCCCGCTGCCACCCCGCCGCTGTACAGTTCTCTCTTTCCGAGATCCGTTAATCTCCGGTCCGTGATCCGACCTATCCCGTTCCCCTACTCCTCACGTCCTTTTTATCCTTCTCCACCCCCACCACCACCAACATTACTACCACCCCCACAACCGACTCCGTCTTACGTTCGCCTTGTACCCGTCTCCGTCGTCGTCTTCGTCGTCGTCGTCGTCGTCTCCATAATATCCTCACCCGTACTCCATTGGGTGTCATTCTTATCTGCCATTTTTAAGACTTAGCCAAACTAAGCCACAGGATACCACCGGTTCCCACACCTTGGGTAAATATTATATGTACTGCGTGCCCGCAGTCGCGGAGAGATGACTAGTTTATATCGTCGTCATCATCATCATCATCATTACCATCATCATCATCAACACCATCAATTCAGTTATAGTTTAGTAGTGGTGGAATCGGCAGGATAAACAAAAATAATATAATACACTAACTGACTAGAATTTTATTCCTCAAATAACTGATGGATAACAGTATGCGATAACTGATAAAACTTTCACCCTATGGACTTAGTAAATTTTATCAACAGATATCTTATATTGTTATGAATCAATACGTCATTAATTGATAGTTGTGGAACATGCGCGTTCATCATAGTGTTTAATATACGCAATCAACTCTGTTCAGGTCATCCGTTGATCGATAAAACATTACAATCGTAGAAAGTGTTCCAAAAACATCATTACATTTATGTTTAATAATTGGTAGTTTGTATATTATGACAGTATATCGTACAAAAGAAAACGTTTTTAATTCCCAGCCACAGTGCACTTAAATTGCAGGTTTCCACTTTACGGTTTTAGTTTTCTCTTCCACGTATCCAAAGATCATTTCGCAACACATTTCATGTACAATACATAGGTACGTTATACATATTATGTGCGTACAACAATATGAAATGTTATTTTTTCTTATAGGTCTATGCATGTCACCAACTGCATACGTTATTTTATGGTCCGTAACTTTGTGAACGTTTATAGATTTCCAACGAAACTTTCCGTTTTTCCCGGACCATATATAAAATATAATGTGTCACGTCGAGTTCATTGTAAAATCGACAAAGGGATAAAGAAATATACAGAATTTACCTTAGTAACTCGAAAAAAATGCAAATATTAGAAAATAAAATAATGAAGTGTTCAAATTTTCTATAACATAAAAGGTTTCCTTTGAACTGTGTTAATGTGCATACAATGAAACTGCAGTTGCTTGTAATTAACTATACAAATATAGCAAAAAGTTCAATTTATTATGATACACAAGCTGTAAGCTGTATATTACGTACATAATATGTTTATGTGTGATGGCGTTTTTTATATGTATATATTATATCATATTATAGGTATAAAATATAATAATATAAACATTATGGAATTCTTTCAGTCAAAGTTATTTGTTTACGGAGCGTACTTGTTGTGTTGTAAAAACGTAATAAATAATAATTTTTCCACTCAAAACACATTGTTATTTTGAAATCTCATATTTCGTTAGAAAAATAATTTTCCAAGATGTACACAGATATATTATATTAAATGCATTTTGCGTCTATAAAACGTTTCGAAACTTGTATATTTTACTTATATATTTTAATATGTTATTTATACGCTCTAAGAATGATTTTATAAACACGGTCTATAAGAACTTTGGATTGTGTTCACCGTACCGACACTAGAATCGTATATAAATTGAATATTATTTTTTTCGATCGTTATTACTTCGTAAATTGTTTGAATTTCAACGTCATAATATGTCTTTTGCTTCCCTAATTATTGTGAATTATTAAAATACGATTATCTATTTATTTAAAATTAACAAAACTTATTACACCGTATAAAACCGTATAGTTTCTATGAAATATAAATTTTTATCATGCGATCGATATAAATCTGATGTTTTTATTATTATTATTATTATTATTATGGAAGACTTAAACTTAAGTATTATAACTATACCGCAGTATGCGAAGAAATTTTGTAAACCTTCAACACAATTATTGAATGCGATTATAAGCGCACGAATTACGCATTGGGACTGTGCTCAACGAGACTATTAATTTAAATTAATATATGAATATATAGTATTATATTATTAGGTAAATAATATATCATATGGTTATCGTAACAAAGTGAATAATTCCGTTAAGCCACAGTGTTTTAAATTAAAGTTAATATATAACCAAAGGGCGGAACACTCTGTACACGTCAGTTGGCTCCAGACCGATTACCGCTCACACTCGCTCACACTCGATACTGATATTAAATAAATACGCATACACGATTTAATATGGCCATACACATGTAAGCATACACAATATATTGTATTTTATTACTTTATGCTAATATCGAGTAAATTGAAAAATGTACTTCACCTTAGAGAACGTTCGTTTATTTTATTTTTTTTAACAATTTCTTGACTCGTGTCTGTACCTATAAATTATGTACAAAATATAATATACAAGCTGAAGTTGTCGAATAACACCCAATAAAAGAATATAAAAACGAAATAATAATAATGTACACAACGTTGTGTAATATAATACGAGTACGGTGAAGTGAGAAAAATATTTTAAATTACACATAACAGTACCTATAATATAATACCATAGGTACTCGTCTGAATGAAATTTATTAAATTTATATTGACAATAAGACATCAACTGCGTTGTTATTACTTATTAGCTAAATATTAGTATGTTATACAATTTAGAATCATAAAAAAAAATTAACATTTTTGTTTTTGCTTTTTTTATAATATTCTTATACATAAATCTCTTTGAAGTTTTATTTCCTCCTGAAAGATTTTTATTTTAAAATAATATGGTGTTTACCAAACAAATATTACGATTTATTGGATTTATGTCTACCTACGCTGAGTTTTGGATAATTTGAAGAATTAGTTCGGATGGTAGTAAGTAGGTACATTAGTTTTCTTTCATACAAATTATTTATAACTTAAATTGATTTGTAATAAATTTGAAGAAAATAGTTCTTATGTTCAACATGAAACGATGATCGAAACGTTGCAGCGTGATTTGTAAGAAGAGGTTATGTTTTATGAGTGACATTTATTTTTGTTTTTAAATAATATGTTAGCATTGCTGTGTTAATAATTTTGCTTAATATATTATAACGTTACATTTTTAAAAATCTATAGTAAATCGTAAAAAGCTCGTTAACGGTGTATTCTCAAGTAGGTTTTTTTTTTCAAATTTTACGTACAACGTAAACGAGAATGTTTACCAGTACCAGTTTCGTAGAGTAGGTTAAAAAAATAAGCCTGCATTGAAGATGAAAAACACTCAACATTGTTCGGAAAAGTCGTGAGTGAATAATCTACACCATAATGATTTTATTTTATTTTAGAGAAATAGTAATATATATTTTTAATATCATTGTAACTTAATAAAATAAAATCAATGAAATCGCCTAGATTAATGCAAGAAGGTCGATCGCATACATCGACGTAATTGAAAGCATTTGCGCTAATCAAACCAACCGTAAGTTTTTATTTTAAGCGAACGTTTTACATTTATATTTTATATAACAATAATATTACTTCAATTTTCACTAGCTACAAACGAATAAGTGATTGTAATTGTTTCTTATTTTGAACGTTGTACCTATTTTGTTGTCAGTAATTTTTCCCGTTTACTCGTATCGTACAAGTCTAATAATGTATTTGTCGTCGAGTAATAGTTACATATATTGGTCGTTCACTGATCGTGATAAGTACTAACATTGATTCTCAACGACTGAAACAAGCTTTATACAATGAACTGTGTAATTTTCTTTATATATATACGTATAAAGTCCAATGGAATTCGTTTGATAATAAAGCCCGGAATCGATTACCTGCATTTTACGGTTTTGGCAATGTGCTGCAGATTGGCGTTACTCTGCAGGTTAATTAAATGTTCGAGAGTTGATGTTTTTACATATAAAAATATATAATATAATATAATATATATTTTATATAAATATATATTTGTATATTACATTATGTGGCAAGAGCTTGTGAGTAGTTTGTTTGTGACGTTTGTGTGTTTTATTTCCGTAAAAATATCATTACCTATAAATATTCGATAATTGTGGTTTTAAAACTGTATCGTTCACTCTGATTTACTATAATATTATGTAAAGCTTAGGCCTTGATCAACGTTATTATATTTTTTAAATCATTTTGTTAATAAATAATATTAAACAAATAAATATAATAACATTATAAATACATTAGTATTTTAAAGAATATATGAAATACAACAATACTTACTACAATTTTTTTGGTAACGTTAGATCATTATTTTAATTGCATATCGTGTGCACTGATACACTATACATAGTTGTATATTGAATCGGTGTATATAGTAAATAATCTGTTGTTCAAGTATATAGTTGGATTATTGATAAGTGAATAATGCAGATATCGTAGTATATATTATGGATCGAGAAATATTTTTTAATTAACAATGCGTCAATAGTTGGTTGATCCCAATATTAATCAATCCAATATAGACCATAGACAGCCAGACAGTTGTGAAAATAAATAAAGTCTGAGAGTAAAAATAACTTTCTATAGGTTTGTTTTTTATTATTTTATTTCGAAACCCCATTAATATTGATTCTTAAAATAAATACCAATATTATTTTAATACTAAAAACAGTTACTAAAAAAATGTTGTAAATACAATTTTGTTTTTAATGCGAGTCACGACAACTAGATTAATAGAAATAATAAGTGTCGTCATTTATTTATTCTTTTGGTTCGTTACACTCGATTCAGAGTAGGTATAACAACAAGATCGAATTTTATGTTCAAAATAAACGACGTGATTTCAAATAGTATGATTGATGAATACGATTAATAATATCATGCTGACGACGTTTCGTTTACCGTAATGCATTGTACGCAACAGTAAATAAATATAGAATAATATTATGTGTACAAGAAATTACACGGAAAAAAAACATTTGGAAATGTCGTTCCAAATCAAGTAGATTTGACTATTGTACGGATCGCGCATTATTCAACATTTAAACGGCACATGAGTTATTATTGTATTCATATAGCATATGTAGATATATGTGATATAAGCTGACGTTTCGAGTTATTTTAATGTCAACCAAAAACGTATTACCGCGAATTCGAGAAACAAGAGAAAAGCGAGATAGAAACAGTCGAGAGAATTAAATACGTTTTTCTTTGAAAATAATACGTTCCATACTTTTAGAGTATTAGTTCTAAAACGGAATAAATTTTAATGCATGTTTCAACGGCACCTATACATTTTGTTATATAAACATTGTTTAAAAACATGAAATTAACGTTAAAATATTAGGTATGTTTAGTAGATCTTATCATGCACAGTGCGTAAAAAAAATATTAACTTTATAATTTGTGTATTGAAGATAAACTGCTAATAATCATAATAATAATAATAAAAAAATGATAAAAATTTAGAAACAATTTATTATGACACAATAGCTAATAAACAATATTCTACACAGACGGGCAATCGGTCAGTTAACGTTCATTATCCATACATCGGAGATGAGCTACATACTCAAGTTGTACTATCGTCGTGACCATTTTATGTCCATGTATAAATAATTCTTCTATTATTTTCTACTTCATGAATACACGATTATGAAGATATTTTTCGTTCGTATCACATTTACAGTTAAAAAAGTAAATAATTTATAATAATATATGTTCAATAATTATTGTCACTAATGTAATTATTTCTCTTATTTCCATCTATTACTATAAAATATCAAATATATAACATATTATTATTGAATTATAAAATAAAACAAAAATATTTAAAAACCAAAAATGATTTATAGACAGTATCAGAAAAGATTATATACACAAGTTTATACACCAAAGCATATTACGTTATGTGTATTAATATTGACTCTGCACTCAAGCTTATCCCGAAATTGTGAAAGTGAGTGATAGTGATACTGGTGTGTGTGTGTGTATGAGAGAGCTTTGACAAAACAATAATAATTTAAACGATAATCCTTATACGCAGTAACAGACGTATAAGCTAAGAAAAGGGACACTAGATAACTAATATAATAACTCAAAACTCATTTGACATAATATAAGGTTTTTACCGTTCAACTGTAGTTTATCCTCGTGTAGGTACGCTTATCTATATTTATCTGGAAACAATTATAAATTCCATTCAGATTTGCTCAAATTTTCCATAAACACGAAAACAAATAACTATGTTTATACCTTTTGATTTCAATCGACAAAAAACTAATAGATATAATATATTTTAGGAATAATTTGGCGCCCTAAATATATAAAATAACCCGATTGTTTTCCAAAAATATTATTAAAAACGTTTTTAAAAATACGGATACCGCAATAATTATATAGTTATAATAACGATAATAATACGATGATTTTAATTATCCGACAAAGCGATAGATAATAATTTCCGTATCTATTCGATAAAACGTATATACCATTACTAAACCGAAGTATATTTACTGATCGGTTCATAGTTGACTGTTCTGGATTTTGTTTTTCATGTCACAAATCAACCATCACAGTACTATAATTATAATTCCTCTATTATACCATAGAATAGTATATTATTATTAAATTAAAATACGCTATTGTTGAAGCGGCCCCTAACCTAACACATTTGTATACACGATAAATTTATAATAATGGGATAACGAACTTTTCTATTAAGTGCCTACACATTATTATATAATATGCAGCTTATTCGTCCGTATAATAATAAATTAAAATATATTGGTTATCGCCATAATCTGCCCTGTATTTTTTATTGTTATTATTATTATTTTTCAATATTAAAACGTTCAATAATAATATTCATTTTTTTATAGTTAGTTATTTGTTTCGGCGTGTATGTTACGGTTTATCGTTTCATATACAACGATTCACGTGTATAATAATACTATGGTCGTTATGTTTTGAATCTCTCAACTATAGATAGTACAAAATATTATATAGGTACCTACGTCGTAAAATTGAACACATCAGTGCAAACTAGCTCTTGCTGTACGCAACACAACGGCATTTTTAAATAAGATAACTAAAAAACGGTGAGTCGTAGTCTGAATAATGTTGCATGTATTATAGTTATTTTAATGTTTTTTTTTTCTGACGTTTTCACTTGTGAATATGCTGTGATTTACAACGAAAGATAATAATATATGTTATTGTTGTACCGTGTTATGTTTAACTCGCGCACACGTTAAAATTATTTACTTAACGTCGATGTGCTGTACAAAATGAATATTTTTAGTGTACGCACCCGATGAACGACGGACGAAGGTATATATACGTTTCACATAATAAATAATGTTGATAAGACTGGCGATCGTTTAAAAACGATTTCTGCATTGCTGAGAAAAAAATTATACGACAAAATGTATATTATATTATTACCCCGTAGATAGAAATAATATTATAATATCAGATTATTACATTAAATTGTAACGTTGTACAAAGTCTAAAATTAAAAAAAAATATGTATAAAATATTATTCAAAAAAATAAAAATAATACAGCATGTGGTTATAATGCAACTATAATCTAATACGCCTAAAGAGAAATAATAATATAATTTTAAAATCCTTGTTAAAATTTACACCACACCCTCTGTATATACTTGAACGAATTTTGTAAAAAATATTTACAGAGGGAAAAAATATTGTAATATTAAAATATTTTAGCGAGGAGTTTTTATTTTCATAATATTATATATTTGAACCAGCGACGACGATTAAATTGGATTCTGTAAAGCGGACAGACGAGACTACATATATATACGTATATTATATTATAATATATAATGCGTATAGAATTATTTCAGTATTTTCATAAAATTTTAATTTTTGATAAATAGATTTTTCAGTAAGTATAGTTGTCCATGAAATCGCTAAGTGGATTGCCGAATAAATAATAACTCATAATACTATGATTTCTTCTTTTTTTTTTTTTTTTGTTTAAATATTTGTGATTTAAACTTTTAAATAAAGACACTTATTATTTGCAATTTTGTATATATGTAGTGTTACGCTCAAGTTTCAACGCACGTTGTATGTATTTTATTTATCCATTCGACAATTAATACAAAACAAATAATTTTTAAACCATTTCAAAGAAATAAAACTGATGACGTAATAATATTTTATAATAATAAATATATAGATACAGAGATGATAAATGTATTTATCTTTGAACAACCATTGTATCAATGAACTGTAAAAATGTATAGTATACATATTATAATACATACCATAATATTATCATGTTAATTTGTATCTTTCCTTTGTTTATATTTTAAACGCTAATTTTTTTCTTCGTAGATTTATTTCTAGATATTTATTTTGTATTTATAATTTGCGTTTTTGAGGAAACTTATTTATTTTATTTTTTTTAAATTTCAAGCGGTAAGAAAATTAAAAAAAAAAAAAAACTATATAATTCAATAATTAATACAATTTCAACCAGTCTGTGAAGTGTAACGTTTATTTAATAACTGACAAAAAGAAAAAAATAATATAATAACGTTCTAATATTTTAATTAAGTCGTGAAAAATGTTTATCTTTTATATATTTTAATTTCTATTATTATGCAGCTATTAAATGTAAGTATTTCATACCAGAGAAAAATAGCTCACTTTTCATCTAAAACAGATTTAACAATAGTAAAAAGATAAAAATATAGTAGTTATATATAATAATATAATATCGTATCCCTATATGGTGCAACTGCATATATTACGTTATTAACATAAAGTGTTGAAGTGCACACAAAACGATTCAGATTGTCTACGACTACCTATAATGCTCGTCCCTCAGATGTGTCCACTTGAGCTCGTCTGTAATAAATGCCCTTAAAGCACCCACTATAACCGAGAAGAGCGTACTAATCGTGACGTACGAAAGTGGAAAATTTATCGTGAAAAGTGGTTATTATGAGCCAAGATACGCATAATAATATAATAATAATGTGTGATAAAATTATATATGTATAGGCACTTAGCACGTGTGTATATTTATATATGTATATTATTTAAAAGTGTGATTTTCCTGAATCGGCTGAAGTCTTCGTGGTACGACATAGCATAAAATCTAGTCTTACTAAAATGGTATAATATTATATTCGTTTATTCATTTTTTTTAAATATATAATATGAAATCGATATTTATTTATTTTTAATAATATTATAATATTGTTAGTTTTCAGATATTATAAACTGGCTTAATCTTTGAAGTCGTCGAAATTATTTCGTTATCGGATAGCCACGGTATGTGTCCTAAAATATAAATGAATACCCGTATAGGCGTATACCAACATACATACTTTATATTATACCATTATGATATTTTATTAAGTTGTAGTGTTTTATCATTTCAAAATTCAAATTTTTACTTTAACATAGGGGCGGGTTCTGAAAGTCATTACTTTCTTTTACCTAGATGATAATAATATGTTCGTTATCGTTATGACACATTACGTCTTATATACAATATATTTACGTATAACTATGTCACGTAAACGTAAAGCAGGTACCTAAAAGAAGGTGTCTATAGGGTTATACTCGCATGGTCAAGCCATTGAGGGGAGTCGATTAATGTAATATTATTAATTCAAGTTGATCAGACTACCTATAAGAATATATTTCGAAAAAAAAAATCACGGTGAACAAGAATGTATATAAAAACCTAGGTACCTACTTATATTATTTTGTGTAAACTTATTTTAAGTTGTTTTAAAATTACAGTGTATGGATGTCACTATTAATATTATGACAGCCAAAACTGATAGTCATAGGCATATGGAAAATTATAAAATACACACCTGATTTTTTTTTTTTTTTTAATACTAGATAGATAATGAGCTTAAGTGAACATGTAATATCGATAATATTGAAAATTACTTAGATCAGAAACAAAATTATCATTAGTCAAATTTATGAATTTAAATTTGACGACATATTGGGTATAGACAGTTGTAGGTCTACTCTTCTATACGACATTCGGTTTATAATAATAAAATTCACAATTTTTGTCGACAAGTTGTTAAAAATAATAATATTATGTTGTCTGAATTAATTATAATAACAACTGTAATTTAATTTATCGATTTTAGTTTTTAACGAAAGCTATTTTGTTCTTATCAGGTTTATTTTGATCGTAAATATACGAATTATATTTGTCATTTTCAGACTTTGATGATCGATCGGTCCCATTCGTCTCGCGGAGGTCTAAACAGAGGTAGATCGTTTCGAGCACAAAATAAATGACACTCACCCGAAACCAGAGCCAACAGCACTGCGATCAGACAAATCAAGGCGACGGGCCGAGGTCTCCTGGCCGTCGGGGTCGTCCGAGGCGGCTCCATCCGAGGCGGCCGGTTTCCGCGCGGCAGACACCACCGCTCGAGTGTGTTCGGTCACCGCGACAGACACCGGGCGGACGCGTCAACACTCAACTATTTTAGTTATACGATAACGGACGCGACCGACCACCATATACCGGGTATTCGGTCGCCTCTATGCGGTACGGTCGCGCGAAACGTAATCGAAAACGGAGACGAAAATCAAAAAATAAAAAAAAATTTAAAAAAACAAACAGACACCACACAACTATAAATCTCGATGGTCGTGCGGCACGTTACGCGGAGATATTTTTGGGTATGCGGTGCATGTGCGAACGCGATCGTACTCCGTTCGCGTACCGGCACAGTCGGTGTTAACGCCGTTTGCGCTTTCAGTACGGTCGCCGACGTGGTACTGACACTGAAGCAGCAGCGGCAGTGGCAATTCGAGCGCACCGCGTCTGTGCGCTCCGCTCCGGCCGGACGGTGTTGGGCGAGAGGCGAGCGCCGGAGGGAAAACGTCGACGCCGCCGCTGACAGACGGAGACGAGAAAAAACGAGATCGGCGGACCGAGCACACGCGTAGTCACGTCATTATATGTATCATCGTCTATACGCTCGTAATATATTAAATAGTCGTGCGTCGGTCGCGTCGACGTCGGAAAAACTGCCGGTCGGTCTTTTCTTCTGTTTCGCATCGCGACGGGTGACTTTTATAATATGCACGCAGCGCTCGCGTACGTTAGTTGTTCATCTCAACGATTCGATTTCACCCCCTCCCGATTTTTCTTCCATCGACCCGGCGATTTAATGTTATAATACACTATACACGACATGATTATGATGCCCTTCGCCGGAATTAATATCGTATTAATATTATTAATGGGCCACAATACGCAGTACAGCACCGTTGCAATAATATTGCCGTGTTATACCTAATGCTTATATAGTCTTGAAAATTTCAGTCGTACTTTAATATAAATATAATATTATAATATGATTAATCGAGAGATTAATCGTACGCGTTTCCATATTATGTATATTTATCTACATGTGCTGATTTACTGGATAATACAGTAAAAATGTATGATGTATAACCAAAGTAAATCAAACGATATATATGTAATAATTATGTAACTTATATTGTATCCTATTCTTAGTGAGTTATAACTTATTTTCGAGTTCCTATAAAAGTAGTTTATTATAGGTTTTTTAAAGGTATGCTTTTTTTTTTACACGCAGTTAATCTATATCTAAGTCGATTTCTTTAAAACGAAAATATTTTCAAAACATTATATATTATATTCTTTAAATGCTTTATAGTGTATTATTTAGAACAGGTGTCCCAACCTTTTGTAGTTGACAAACCAATTTACACATTTATAGGGATCCACCAAAAGACAAAAAAAAATTTTTTTTTTCGTTTTTTTTTTTTATAACTAACATATCATGATATATTTTATTAAGTAAATATTATTAATTTGAAATAGCAGTGTGATTTCCGTCGCTTATATTTATTTCTATTTTTCGTCATACTCTATAGGTTAAAAAAAAATAAAAGCATGAAACTATAGACTTTTTCCTGGACGTAACTTGTATTAATACTGAATGGCTTGGTTCATTATGTGTTTATTTTTTCTCAACGAATTTGTTTAGTATAATAACAATTAATAACATAACCTATAATGCGGTTCAACATATATTCTACTCGTATATTATATATACACTTTTCATATAACATAAAGTAGTTACTAGTTACCCCTCCACTGTTTAAAATTGTCACGGCTATATATACATAGAACGAAAACGAAGTTTTTTAGACGGTTATTATACGATATAGTGTGTTAAAGAATTAGAGCAATCGTCGCACAAAACTTAAATCAAAGTTATTACGTGGTTGGTGACATCTTATACTCGTGTTGTTAACTTAAGCGGACGTCATAAATGTCATCGCGGTTGTAGAACTATAATTATGACTATCATTGTTATTATATTTAATGTGGCGTGTGTCACAGGCGCGTTCAGCAACACTTTTAGACTGACCCAAAAAAATGAAAAATCTCATGGCATACGACTTCCTCATTATTATTAAAATACCACGGAATAAATATATATATATGTATATATTTAAATCTGGAAAACGAAAATAGAAAGTAAATTCTTGATCGATTTCAATAAGTTTCTCCGCAAGCAAGTGGTATCCAGGAGTAATATTATTAAGGACTAAAATAATATTTATTTTATTTTCTTTAGCGATTAAAAATAAAATCAACTGTAGTCGAAAGAAACACTAAAAACATATTTTAGTTTCAGTTTGGTATAATTATCTGATTTCATGTTCCATATTCGTATAAAAAAAATGCATTAATAATTTTATTTTCGATCCGTCTCATTAAAACCGAAATTCAGGAAATCATTATGAATATTGAATAGTGCATAATGTAAATATGCATTAAAGGTACCTACATCATTATAGAATACCATCATTATTTTAAATTTATCGGTTAAGTTATCATAGCTAAGTATTCTTAAATACGTCTGAGTTCCGATAACGAATAATTTACTCAATACTCATTACACAAATTACATAATAATCTACGGTATATTAAATTATATGCGTTTGTGAATTGAAAATTTCGAGCACTAAAAATAATTATGTAACTGTAAAATGTATTAAACCTAGAATCATATAAAGATATATTATAATGGTACCTACACATAGCATGATTTAATGATTTAAAACCACTTGATTCTTTAAACATAAAAGCATCCTTGTTCATAAATTCTAGTTAACAATCATTTTTTTTTTTGTATTCATTACCCACAGTATAATTTTGAATAAAAATAAAGAGGACGTTTTCGGTTTTTTATACTGCGAAGTTGATTATAATTGGATTTTATAATTTATAGTAATATTGTACGATACGTACAAATGTACAATAGATTTTAGCTCCAAAATTAAATAATTTAATTTAAGATTCTTTTTACTATTTTGTTTGAAGGGATTCAATAACCATATTTTCCTGAAATAATCTAGAACAAAATTATATTTTTGTTAAGTACATATTTTAAATATTTTCATATTCATAAAAAGATAGCAGATTCGAAAAAAAAAGCGGGTAAATGGGTACCGCTTTGCTGTATATACGGTGAGTTGTGGATCACTATTATATACTATAGGACTGTTAAATTTTAATCCAATGATAGGTATCATTGTATACGAAAAATGATTCTGAACGAAGATGATTTTTCAGCCTAGAATATAATTTCCAATGGTTGGTGAAAAAGGTAGTTATTTAATTATTCAAAATTAATTATTTTATTTACAACTTGAGTGATGTAAAATTAATATTACTTTAGATCTCTCTTTATCACAAAGTAGGTATATTTTTATTTTAAGAAAATTAATATGTTTGCTATGCATAAGCCATGGTAGATTATAGAGGTATACGCACAGGCACAACCATACATTCATAATGCAAACAATTGTCCCAGTGGAAGTGTTTGGCTCAAGGATTAACCAGTAGACTAATCTAACTTTCAATTTTTTTTTAAATTATTATAAACCAAACTTATGGACAATTTTGTATTAAATTTTCAATTTTTAGCTACTTACACAACATTTTTTATACATTTTTAACTACAAAATAATTTCCAAACATTCATGGTTTTGACGAATTTTATTAATATTTTAACTTTAAACGCAGATAAAAAAAATTGTGACAAACGATTTTTTTAACTACAATAAGAACATCTTATAACTAACTTTGTATTAAATTTTCAAGTTTTTTTTGAACACCCAAATTTTTTTTTTTTTATCGACACTTGTAGCGAGCTGGTCTCGGTAGAAATTGATCCAACACGTCTTAACGACAAAGTCCACTAAGAAGTGGTAGGAAGTTTGTAGTAAATAAATGGACACTTGGTAAGTTTAATATAAGTTTATTTACTGAGACAAAATTTAGCTATTCCGATAAGTCGTTTGGTTAGAACAACTATACCGGTCTGTGCATTATGTCGATAAGTTATGCTATGCTGTACAAAAACAAAAAAAAAAACACACACACATCATTGTAAAATCAAAACATTCATCACTCCATTCAGAATCTAAAAACAGTATTTGATTTATTAGTTAGACATAAGTGTTTTGTTAGTTACAGTTTACATATTATTAAATTATCTTTTTTGTTTATATTTAGCTAATTTGCACTCGTAGGAGTACCATCAAAGAGTAGCAAAATTGTATACTTATATCGTAATATAATATTATATACTTATTATTATATTGATCTACAACGATATAACCAATAGTGTACATACAACGGTTACAAAAATCAATTATTAAAATAATAAATTTATATTTCAATTATTATAATATAAGGCAACATGGCGCTATAGATAGGCATTTTAGGTACACCGCTTCGTCGTGCTCTCCGTCTTACGTTAAAGCATGCTACTCAAGCATTAAATTATAATATATTAATGGTAATATTATCATGACGGAGTGAAGATAAATATGAAACAAGCGTTTCTATAATACAGTGTAATACTGTAATATAAGATACTATTAGGACCGAATGCAATTCCTGCAGCTAATGGTAACCGAGAATGTGAAACCATATTGGCAAAATAATGTACAGTCTCATTGTTTTTAATGACAAACCGTAAAATGTAATATATGATTATCATTTTATCGTCGTCGCCGCCGCCGCCGCCGTCTCCGCAAAAACGTAGTTTCGTCAAATTTGATAATAATTATTATTATTATCAGCTGCGAAACCATTATACAGAGTGATTCAACACCGCCAATCGTGCTCACCCCGTTTTTTCATCAACATTGAAGTTATTCAAAATCTGATTTTTTAATTTTTTAATGTATACACGATTAGGTACCTACAACAAAAACTCATATAGAGTAGCTTTTTAAGCACTTATAAATGCAATTTCCAAAAATTAGAATTCGATTAATTTCTCGTTAAAATAAGGGACAATTTTAAAGAACACGCACTGTGCGAATCACTCGGTACATAAAATGCGCCGTTACCGTGTACGTCGAACGGCCGACGAAACGAGTGGTCTCTCGTTCGAGTGTACCACGACGAACGTTATTACGATGTATAATAGTACGCGCATTTCTATACGGCATGTAATACACTAATATATTATATTAATATGCATTACACCGTAATCGATCGGATTATAATAATACAATACTAGTGTAGCCACTACCGGATACGGCGTTGTCGGGATGTACAATGTACCTACATTGTACATAATAGTGTACGTTTATTGTGTAATTAATAATTATATGATTGAATCTGTCGGTTATTATTGTAGTACAAATAGCTCATATTGTGTGCACCGCGATTACGCGTTTCGATAATTGATCTTGGAATTCGTTTCTTGTCGTTTCATCGATGACAATATCACTAATTCTGGAAAATGGAAGACGGAGATTCGTTTGTGTGTATTAAACATTATACGGTATATTGGTATATACGTGTAGGTAGACGTGACCTATTACCACGTAGACGGTAAACATAGGTTTAATCTGTCCAACAAGTTGTACTTATTATAGTGCACAATAATAAAAATCCATTGTTATTTTTATTTAGAAGTATTTAGGTATTTCTTAAAAACGCCATCGTATTCGATCTGAAATGACGTTACAACCATAACGATTTGGTTTGATTTTTATTATTATTATGCATCGTCATTATTATGATATTACTATACGTATATTTTTTTTAGATTCTAGATGGTGTGATATAAATTAGGTCACAGAACTTTTCAAAACCATTGATAACAAATAAAACGATAATATGGGAATTTAAACGCAAAACAATACGTCGACTAAATCGAAATTATTTATTTTGTAATAATTCAAAAACAACTAATTTAGTTGTTATTTTTTTTTTCTAAGATGTTTATAAATTCTCATAAATATACTTATAGATAATAAAAACAATTTTTTCTCACATTAATATTATTAAAGCCGAGAAATATATTATATAATAATATTATAACGTTGTTAAATGAATAACAATGATAAAAATTATTAAACAACAACATTGGGTAGGGCGTTCTGTGGGGCTTCACATCATACAGCCAATCAGCGCACTACTGGCTTATCATACTACTTTTCCATTGGTTATTATTATCGGATGCGTTTTAACCTATTTTAACTATTCGAGTCTCGAAATTAAGTACATCAGTCGTAGTTAGATCGAAGTGATCTATACTTCAAACTCCGTGGAACCGTAGTTCAAAGCACCAAGTCGTTGTAACGTCATCTTATATATACGTCGAAAATAATAATTGATTCATCGTCGATTCTACGTACACATTCTAAGGTTAGTCGTAGACAATTGCTTAACTATACGCTTTAAACAATTATTTCAATATAATATATAATACATTTACGTAGAAATTCAAATTTTACAGTAGAAACACAAATCTTACTTTGTGTAGATAACTTATCGTGTTCCCTTTTCGAAATAAATGAATTAAAGATAAACACATTGTTACTATAGAAACACGTAGATATATTTCGTTTTCACAACAAATATTGTGTTTAGATATAAATAACATATTTTTCTAAAAATCTGAAAATATCAAAATATAGGTCATGTTCCCAAACAAAAGTGGTTTTAAAACCTTCAGCAAACAGTCAGGTTTAACAGTAAAAAGTTTGGTGACCATACGTTAAACGGTGTGGATTTTTATGCGTGAAAAAAATCGGTACATGCTTTTACAGCAGTGGCGTAGTTATGGGGGGGGATATGGGGATAGATCCCCCCCAGAGCCTTTTTTTTTAATGTTTAAATCATTGACTTATTGAGCCCCCCACTTTATATTTAACCAATAAATTATATATCCCCCCCAGAACAAAATCTTAACTACGCCACTGTTTTACAGTATAGATTTAGAATCTATTTTCAGCTAGTTATGTAGATTTGACAGTTTAAAATTGATACAGCAGAGCGTTACTCACTTGAACACTCTTTTTTTTTTAAGTGGAATACTTTAATTATTATCGATTATGTAAAGATTGCCTAAAAAATAACCTGCAATACAATCTCATGAGTATTTGCTCAGGTACAAATAATTTTAGTTGGTTATGTTAAGTTTTGTTACGTTAACGTTCATCAATAAGTTAATAGTTAACAAACAATAATATATGTGATGTGTGTAAACATATATTAGCACGTTATAATGGCGGATGTATTATACTTGTTCGATGACCTTAGAAATCTTAAATTAATATTTAAGCAGGTAGCTAATATAACAAATAATAGATGATAAAATAATAACAATGTTTTAGTGGTGTAGTAGATAGGTATATTATTCATATTACAACATTTATATAAAATGTTCCTTATTGAGTTGGCCATTCTAACACAGATAAATTATTCTAATAATAATCATTTTTTATTGAAAATATCAAAAAATGTCTCCTCGATAGGAGAAGAAATTATATCTCGATATTTCAAGAAAAATATTATATGTCTATAATGTATATTATATTCTTTTTAATTTCGGTATTACTTACATAGTTTTTAAAACTTTTTTTCTAAAAAAAGTCGTAAAAATAATTCTCTATTAATCGTTCTCATGTACAGTAATTATATACTCAATCGTTGTTTGGGTTACAATAATAAAAATGATTTATTAACTTTGAATTCAATGATATACCTATAATTATTATAAATGAAAAAAGATTCTGACCTTGTTTAACCTCGATTTTAAAACAATTATTTTAATAATTATATTAAAATGTTAACGAATATTTATTTTTTTTCTACGATTATTTTAAAAAGTACTAAGAAATGTTTACTTTGACTCTCTACAAAACAACTAGATCCAATTTTCTTACTACTAGAACTTTCTTTGAAGTTGATAATCGAATTTTTTTTTTCTTATTAGCAAAAATGTCTTCTGACACGAAAATAAGAAAAAAATACACATTATTGTTAAATCAATACATTCATTGCTTTGATAAAAAATTTTAAATTAAATAACTTATTATTTTCAATATTTACATAGTGTGACATTAAATATAAAAATAATTATAGGATTAATCGATAAATTAAACATGACTCTAAATAACGGAATATGTTTATCATAATATGTTAAATAAATTATTATTAGGTTGAGCATTTGATACGAAAATAGTAATACCTGCACACATTATGATTGAAATCTATGACACAAAGTTTAATATTTAATTATTAATTATAATCGTTCTTCAACATTTTTCGAATTAAATTTAACGTAAAAAAAAAAAAAAATTATACATAACAGCTGCTATTTAGTAGCAGCTAATTTATCTGGACAAAATAATTTTTTAGGGAGCATTCACATATGGAAATCTTCGGTTTTTTTATTTTTATATTCCCATGTACAATTAAAAAATTCACAAAAAGGGAAATCGGCGTTACCGCTATTTGAATAATAGGACTTATGACAAGTTAATATCGTCTTTCTTTCACTTCTGTTATTGTTGCTATTTATTTACAACATTAATTGTTTCTTAGTACAAAATGATTTGCGCTGGTTGATTCATAAACCAACAGTTTATATGACGTCGACTATGAATCTATAACCTCAGAGTATAATGGTATTCACGGCATTATATAGACTATCTTGCAGACTGAAGTGTACAACGATGTCGAATTATGTTTGCAATGATTAGTCAACATTATAAACTCTCTATGTAATGTTTAGGTTGGCATGATAAAAGCGATATTAATAAATTTACTGTGTTTGTATTTGCTAATAAGAGGAGACAAATATTATTGTTTATATTATTGCGTATTTAACGTGTATACAAATCTAATTTCGTTTTATCGTTAACTATATTACGATAGGGAATTTGTGGAAACTGAAAATTATACATATTGTAATTATTTGAAAGTTGATATTTATGAATACCGATCAAGTTAAGAGACAATGAGTTTATCTTATTTAAACGCGTATAATATAAGTGTCAAGTGGAAATTTTTACTATCGCTTCTATAAAATTTTTTTTCATTTTTGTTAGTTGAAAAGAATATTTTTAACGCGTGATTATATTTAATGATAATAAAAAAAAATCTTAAGGCCAAAATCCGATAACTATGTACTCATATAATATTAATTAACTTATAAGATATATTACGTTTATATAATAGTATATTGTGGACTTGTGGTTACAAGATTTATGAAACGCATCAATCGGCTTGTCCGGTAATTTAAGAAAATAAAAAAATGGCCGAAACAAAGCACCATCTAGATAACCTTTATCAGTTAAAAATGTACTATTTATAACTGTCAGAGAATTGTCAGACCAAACAAGTAATAACCACGTATAAAAAGGGCCACTGCATTAAGACTATAATAGAATAAACGCTATGATCAGTACTTAAACTTGAGAAAAAAACGAATAGTTCTTATTTTTTATCTGTTGATTATAGTTTGACTCTTTATATTAACCACTTATTCAAGTGACACATGAAAGAAATAATTTTAATTTAATATCGATTTGGTAATTTTGTTTTTTTTTTTGTTTTTAAGTAATTTTATAGATAAAAATATAGGTATAAGTAGTTTAATAATTGAGCTTTACTAATACCAACAAATTGTTAAGAAACATTTGTCTACTTTATCCAGACAAATGTTGAACATGTTTTATTGGAGTCAGACCAGTCTGGCCAAAATTTTTTCCACGATAATTTTTATTCGAATTTATACAATTATATCAATGATAGCATATTTGTTTAAAACAATATACCCTACCAAATATTAGATAAATGTTTAAGCATAAGTCATTATACGGAGTTCTATTAATTTTATGTACGATAAAGTAAGAATATAATCACAATAATACGATATAAATCTAAATGAAAAAATGCACCGTGTGTGATTGGTCACTCACTCATCATCATAATTATTCATTACCGTGTCAAGTGTATTGACAGAACGTTAGTCACACTAAATACAATAACACTATACCCATAAAACCAAAAAAAAAAAAAAACATAACCAAAGTATTTCTAGGTAAAATTCGCCCAAACATTTGACCAGCTTGTGGACAACGCAACATCCGCCACTCTTTTTACTACGATTTAACAATATAATCCTACAATAACTTTACGTGGCTGGTTACGCGAGTTAAGTGCTCGAAGTTGTGAATCGATCGAGTGCATCGAAGCGCTTACAAACAACAAAGTCGTTGGGTAGATGGGCACACGTTGCGTTGAGAGGAAACATAATAAGTATAATTGACGTGGGAATTAAATTATAATTTACGTGGGTCGATAGGGGTGCTTAAAGGGATGTGATGGGAGTGAATATCATCCCCGTTTGTGTGTCGACGGTGGTATTAAATCGTAATATTATAAATCATGTAATAATTATTGTTATTAATTATTAATTACATATTATAATATACAAGTCTATTTTGTTGCAGCGGAACAATTGTAATTTTTTGTTGAACGATTTCCGTTGGTTTTTGCATTTTTTCATGACATAATATTATACTATTTATATTAAAAAAAAATACTCACGTTTAAGCTTACGCAATGCAGTACTTTTATTAGTGTTCCACTATACGTATGGGTAAGAACTCAAATTGTTTACTAAATTGTATAGTGCTAACGGCTAATAGTTTTTAGGTTTGTTAATTAATATTTTATTCTATTTTAAAGAGAAACTCTTAGTTCTATAATAGTAGACTAGCTACGCGTTCTGAATTTATATTCATCGCTCGTTCAGAGAAGGATTTTGCGTTAAAAAGTAAATATATGTTAAAAAAAAAATTACTACAGAATAATATGAAATAACTGGCAATGGGTTCATTACATGTTTTTTTTTTTTTATTGTTGTTGGCACCATTATGGTCAAAGTTTAAGTGGTGTAATATATAGTTATATAGGGTTACATTTTTTTTTAATTGTTTGAGTGACAGTATTACTATTTTTAATACAAAAATTTCGAGTTTTCAAAACTAATATTTCATTTATAACTCGCAACCGTTGTTGTAAATATTAGTGTACTGCTGGTTAAATTCGACGATGATATTATATCTGGTCCAGAAAACGCTGTTTTTATTTTGGCACAAACGATTACGTTAAGTATAGGTCTATACATAAATATTGGATGGAAGAGTAGCAGAATCGAAATTTCATAGGTTTCGCTCATTAACATATCAAAAACAAACTACTTTGGACCTTTTAATTACATGTCACGTAACGCTAATACGCTATACGTTATAATATATTATAATACAACAATAGTGTGTTATTATACGCATAATCGCTGTAAAAATAATATTATTCTCTGTTATATGATAATATCAGATATCTTGACGTTTCATTTAAAATCGAGTGCGTAGAAACCAGTTTTAGATTTACAATCCATATATGTATATGTTTTATTTAATTATTATAAGCAAATGAATAGTACTACTTATTTTATAGAATTTAATTATGTTTTTCGCCAACGGTTACTATTATCTCAGTACTTTCCACGTGATGTCTATTTTATTGTAATAATTTCAATTCGTATTCAAAATAATTCGCGTGAAATGATAGTTTTTCAAAAATATCCCAAAAACCACTATGACTCAAAATTAAATAGTAGAAACTAAATTATCAAACGTTTTAGAAAACAATTATTAGTCTATACGTTAATATTGATCCCCACAATTGAACACAAACAAATAAACAATATAATTCATCAAAACAATACGTTGCGTCTAGCCGACTGTCCATGTTAAAATAATAAAATAATTTTTTCCTTAAATCAATAAGTTTAAATCATATTTCATGAAGTTATTATTTACGCATATTGTACATTCGTAAGTAATTTTTTGGGTTACTAAGTTTTTATTAGTAAAGTTTTTGACAGGCTTAGCTTTTGAGAAAAATCCGTTTAATGATGGTTTTAGATAAACTTTCGTGGTTTATTTTTTTGTTTACTCTTTTTTTACACACAAATCATAATACTTAAAACTTTTAAGTTTTAACACTTAATACTTTTACTGATTTTTCCTCGAATACTTTCAAGACACTTAAATGTGCATTTATTTATATTTCATATGACCTGAAATAACCTTATATTGAACTTTATGCATAGTTGATTTTAATTCTGTATATTAAAAAGAAATTATAAATGTCGAGAATAATGTAACGTATACGTGATGGGCTCCAATAACCGATCCGGTGAATAATATCTGGTGACAAATTATTCACGTCATTAAATCTGGTGCAATATTATTTTATACTCAAAACATCCGGGTTCAAAATATCCGAAATATAGTAAATTGAATTAAAATAATTTAATAGCTGGTTTATTGTCGTATGATATCGGCCTTTACATAAAAACTTCTAGTACATCGTGCAACGCCACACAATTTTATGTTCATATTTTCCATAGATGTTGTATAAATATCCATTAGACGATAAAAGATTATTGCCTTTCTGGTTTTTACAAATGTGAAAGGCATAATAAAAACGGGAAAATATTGAAAAAAAGAGGATTACTAAAGTCAGTGCAAGCGTTGTGTTTAGGACGTAGTTACAAAACGACAAACTAAAAAACTGATTTTGGGTAGTTATCTTTATCACGGGGTACTTTTGATTCCGATTATTTTTACCGAGTAATTTGTCGCTGGATATTATTTATCGGAACAAATTACGTTTTACGTCAATAACTTTGTTATTTTCCATCGGTCCGAGACCATACTGGAGCATAAAAACCTATGGCGAAAGAGTGATTGGTTTATCTTCGATTAATCTCGATATGCTGGACATAATATACTTCGTGGAGTCATAAATTGATTTATGTGTTTTATGTGGATTAATTTGAATGTATTTACCTCCCCCTCATTCACCAGAAATACCATCGTTATTTTAATACCAATTGCAATTTAATCGTAATACCATTAGTGAGTAAACACTGATAATCATTTTACCATTCGAAATGACACGGCTTATATTATTGCGTCATCGCTTATTAGTTATTATTCGTTATTATACTAATTACATTTGTGTTTCCGGATCAATCATCATTGAACCAATTGTTATAGTTAAATGTAAAACAACACATTAAAATGCTATAAAAATAACGTATATTTTACAAGTTTACATCCCACCTTCCGTTACCACAACAAATACAATTAAAAAAAAATATATAGTTTGACATTAGTATGATTTTGTGCGATAGAATACAGTTAAAGCAAACATTTTAAAAATATTTGGAAGGGTTGAGTCGGTTGTGGAATTTTTTGAAACACATCTTAAAAATGTAAGATATTATAATTGTATAATAATTTTTTGTAAACATAGCTGTGCCATCTGATTGATTTGTATCACTGACATAATTTTGCAAATTATAAGAACGCTATTCAAAGTAGAATAATTTGTAAGTCTTATATATAGTAGCACAAATCTACACTTAAGAAATATAAACTAATTAAAAAAATAAAAATTCAAAATTTGGGTTTGTGAGAGGAAGGATATCGAATTGAACGTATCCAAATAATATTATTCCTCAACACTAATCACCTAGTCACGTTCTGGTATTATATTTCTGTAAATTATTTTTAAAGCTCAAACTTTGTTGCATTTACCTACATGACGCTGTGTTTTTTTCACGTGTTAGTTTTATTTATTTATAAATAAACCCCGAATCAATTTGTTTCAAACTGAAATTATTTGGAGTTGTAAACAGTATACCTAATATATTTTTAAAATTTACTTGCGTTTAAAATCTGACTATGTAATTATAAAATCAAGTATTACTATTTTTTTTCGTGCATTCATATACACATATAAATGTTTATTTTAGATATTTCACATCATCCATCTTTCTCTTATTAATATTTATCAATAAAAGTCCTCAGACAAAACTATCATAATATTATCGAATTTTTTTTTTTTTTTTGATCAAATTATTAGTATAAACTACAATCTATTAAATTATAACTTTAATGACATTATATATTATATAAAATCACGGGAAAGACAATTAAAATTGGAATGATTATATATTTTAAATTATAATACCTACCATTATTGTAAATCAAAGAAATAATTATTCTATATACTGAAAAATTTGTTAAAATTATGTTTATTATTAACGTTCAACAAATTAATGTTTATACTTATTACAGTATAACAGACATCTTAAATTGACGTGAAACATGTTTATGTAAATTTCTATTATTATTTATTATAATAAACATATTGTATATAGTTAATCTTGAGTTTTGATCAGATGTGTCATGATAAATGAAACGATTTAAAATATAGTTAATTACAATAATATAACTAAAATTGTCATGCAAATGCTATATATAGGTATATCAGAGGTGGCCAAACCACGGCTCACATCTAATCGTAACATTTTTACAAACAATTTTTTTTAATACCTATGAATTTATGTATTATCTATATTATATAATATGAACTTTTTTTTTTTACATTTTGACTCTTCCATATTTATTAATATATTTGGTGGCTCGCGAGTCTCTTCTCGCTGGCCGCCCTTGATATATACATAAAATATTATAGTACGGTATATATAATAATATATTATGAAACATGAATATTATATTATGTACATAAATATATTATAATTGTAATTCACGAGTCACGATGCAAAAACAATCGATCTTGATTTAATTTTACTCAGCCGTGTATTGTAGAGTTGAATATATTTAACGTAATAATACCAAAACAATGGAAATAATTAAGTAGGCATCGTGCTGATTAGTCAAAAATAAAAATAAAAATAACTAGGCGAGAGAGACTTTAAAATACATATCGCTATGCCGGTAACAATAAATTTATTGCGTGTCAAACTATGCAAGCAACGAGAATAATATTTTAGTGTTATCGACGTACACAATATATCGACATCAGTAGGTACACAGCTAGCTACTTCGTATTATCTATAGTTCTAAAGTTTCTGACACGTTTAACATTGAAACAATCATTGCTAATTAATAGCGTATAATAGTTCCCATACTCAATACTTATTTATATTAGTAAGTATGTAATTAACAAGCATCTTATAATATAAAGACGACATAGACCGCAATATAGAACAATATTCGTTTTGTTGTTTTCAATCATATTATTGTCATATTATATTGAATTATTTTGAAGTTTTTTATTTTCTGTTGATTTTATTATTTTCATAGAATTGTCATTTCTTACACCATTTGGCTACCAATACAGCGCATTTATTTTGAGTAATACACACGTGTTGATTACAGCGGATGTGTTTATTGGCAGATTATTATTGACTAGGTATATTCGGTGTGACTAATTAATAGATGTCACCGCAACGGGAGGCAATAACAGCAAATAACCGAATCGCAAATTGACAGAAATATAAAATCGCTCATCAATATTAAAATTTAGATTAACTAATTAAGCCAAAGTATAAATATTATCCTTTTGTTTTTCACGATAAGAATTTATTGTATGTGTATGCGTAAAAATACGTTTTTGAGTTATATTTAAGCAGTTAAATATAAATTATATAAATTGGTTTTTTTAGATAAATCTTAGCCCTCTAGGATTTAACATATTTTTATTCTTTAGTATTAAATCCACAACATGCCTAATAAACGAATAAAAAGTATAAAAAAGATATTGCAATATTATATAGAATTACGTTAAGCAGAGTAAAAAATAATATGTACACGGAGACTGGGTTAACGTACTTGACATTGTTCTTGAACATTCCAAGTGTTTAAAATACGATAATCGTCTAAAAATACATTACTACTACTAATTTCCAAGAGAACCATATTATAACCTTTAGCTTAATGTTTAACTACGAACAAAAACATTCCTCGGTAAAAAATAAAACTATAACCACTCGCATGGATTAAAATAATTAATTTTTTTTTTTTTTTAAAACATCTCGTATAAAATTAAATTTCGAAGGAAACAAGAAAGCTTAATCTCTTTTCTGGAAGACGGTTATATATTTACTGTAACAATGATTTTACTAGAACAATGATTCGCGTTTTAATGAAAAACTATATACTTTCAACGTCTGTATTCATATACAACTATTTAAAACATCGCCATAAGCTCGTTGCTCATTAATGTTCATAAATCGGGATTACGAAATAACACTTAAGCTTGGGACTACAGATAAAGTACCTACAAATACATATATATATTTATACATAAATATCATTTTCAGAAAAATAGTGAAAAGCAATAGATATTAAAAAAAGTATTAATATACAGTTGATAAAGTTTTCAAATTATTCATTGTTGTTTCGGGAGTGTACTCGAACTCGGGGTCGCAATCAAATCTTTTATGAAGTCCTCTTAGCATGAAAAAAATTAGTATCCGTCACGAGTACCTACTTAATTAATTTCGAGACTAAGTTTACATCTCTATAGTTATATTGTTACAAGTATTATTCAATAACGTAAACAATATATTATATATTTTAATAATTTTGTTATTTCTCGTAGAGATTTATTTTTTAATAATTGTGACATGCGTATTATCACTTTCTTTGAACAGATTTCTGGAGACTGATATTTAGGTGTCATTCAGGATGTTGCGCGAATTCGTCGTTTGTAGTATATTTACGATTGTCTGTAAAGCATATAACCACGTGGCAAACTTTCACGTTTCATCCCACAACACGTCGTGACATGTGACACCGCAAGTACCTATCGTGTACTATTATTATTTAGTATAATGAAAATCTTCCTACTTATATGTATATACATATTATAAAACGTATAGGTGTAGTGCATGCGTACCGAAATAATACCTTCTATTACGATGTGATGTATAGAACAGTTGCCCTCGGGGTTATTATTTGTTGTCGGAAAGACAGAAGTTTCGAGGATCCTTTGGAATTTCGCTTATTATATAATATTATGAAACTCCAAAGAAGATAGAGCAAAAGAGGACGAGAGAGAGAGAGAGAGAGAGAGCTCGAGCGAAAAAACATGCATAGTTCAATCGAATAACTGTAAACTCCTCTTGTCGTCTTACGAGTCTCCTGCTAACAAAGTTCTAGAGTTTCGTCGGCGAAGAGTGAGTTTTCCATCAGTCTTTGATGATTTTCGTCGAAAGACATGCAAGTGGGCGGTAGTGTCGAATATTCTTATTGTGCTTTCGATGAAACCCCCGTCCTCTGTGGACATGCAATCGAACTTCGCTAGCAAACGCTGAGTGCCTTACTTTATTTCTCGCTTCTGCAAGATCAATTTCATTATGATCATAAATTAATAAAGAATGATAGGTATAATGTATAGTGTATATGGCAAAAATCACGAGACGCCGCTGGCAAGAGTAATACTTCAAAATTGCACAATCAAAGCAAATTTTATTATTGAATAAAAACCGTAATGCCTTGTCGCACAGCATCATCATGTATATATAACAGCATCGTCGACAACAATAATATTATTAAGCACAAACTTTATATTTTTTTTCCAAGCACGAAAAACAAATTAACCACATATTGTCTATAATTATAATCTATAAATTTCATAACTATAATACATTTTTACTAAAAAATAATTCTAACGTTTTTATGTATATGTTTTTTCTTTTTTTACAATCATTTCGACAAAATTCAATATTTTTATTATTGCTAATTATCATTTATCGAAATTAGGTGTGGAATATAATCGTTTAAAAAACATTTAAGTTTCACTAACGAATTTACGAACAACGAAAAGTAGTGTAATACACCATGTAGCGTGTTGGTGGAGAGAAAAGTGTTATTTTATGTTATCCATTGTGATTGTTTAATGCTTTATACTTACATATATGTCTTGTCAGTCTGTTTTTTACCACTATGCATTATAATTGCACTGTTTTTGGTATGTATTATTGGTCTGTTTTCATAATACCTATGATAATTATTGTTCTTTGTTATATACCTAGCTATTAATAAGCAGCTTTGCCTCCTGACTTTGGTCGAAAGCATCGAGTATAAAAGCCCCTCCTATTCTAGGATACAACATGATTTTTTATCGTCATTCCCCTTATCTTCACGAAAGTTTGCCTACAATCACGCGTTGAGTAGTCAACAGTATTTGGAATTTGAAAAGAATTTTTCATGTGCGTACATTATACTTACTTGTAGAACATAATAATTCACCAAGCACGCTTACATCCGTTTTATTCTTCAATAATACAATTTATCGAAGTCTGATGTTTGGAATTTTTTTATTATACTTAACCCTGTCTGTTCCAAATATAAGATTTGAATACAATAAAAAAATATACAGTGAAGATATATACATATATTTTTTTTTAATATGAAACCCTTTTTTACAAAATTAATCTTATGACTTTTTTGATAATATTTTGATGTGTACGTCGAACAAGTTTTTTCTGAAATGTGAAAACATATATACTAAATATGCTAGCTATTATTAATAGTTCGACTTCACCTATACATAAATACTTATAATTTAATGATTATTATACTAATACAATTCTTATAAATTATAAATTATAATATGTAGTTTACCTAATTTAAATCTCTATAACAAGTCATTTTTGAATCATCATAAAAAATCACATACCTTCCAATTTAGTTATATACAATTAGATAATTCAAAAAAATATTCGTTCAGATTTCTGTTTGAAAATTGTAAATGAAAAATAGTTCATTGAAAAAAAAAATGAGTTTTTATTACCATTTACCACAATGGCACTCCTTAAATGCCATAAGTATTTGATTTTATCGTCCTTGATTATATTTTGTAATTGTTTTAATCAGATTTTTAATAAATGCATTTGTCAAAATGAAAAAAAATGGTTTTGAACACGGTTGTTGAATTGCCTCGTAAATTATTATTATTATTATTATTATGTTAACACTTCGCTGTGGACGTTTGTCATCGTTCAACTCGATTGTAACTCGTAGTGAGACGACGTTTGTATTTACATAAAACAACGTCCAATTTTTTCTGTCACATACACTATGTATACACACACACACACATACCTCTCCGTCTCTCTTTCTGCGTGTCACCATCTCAATATTGCAAACTCCATCTCGAAGTTTTGTTCTCATTTACCACAAAAACGCCACACCGCGGATATTTTAACATCTTGACGTTGTCGCAAAATTGTATTTGCGTTTTGGTCGTTCACCTGGTATATACACGTATATACACGTATATTACGTAATATATGGTTTATGACCTTTTATAATAATATACGTTAAATCTTTCTGTGTGTGTGTGTGTGTGTGTGTGTGTGTGCAAAATTGTATGGAAAGATGACGGGAACGGGGTAAAGGAGGGAGCACATTCGAAATCGATTCCTCGTGTTAAACACGGCTGCGGTTTGTGTTGGGTGGGCAGCTATGGAGAAGGGGCGACGGTGTAACGCCAAAGTACAGCATTATTGTACTACAAGGGCTATTATATACACAATACATGACGAAAACAAACAAGAATAACCGTCTCCCCTCCGACTACAAGCCGAGAACATTCCCTCTGCCGACCTAACAAGCCCTCCCCGGGCATCCCCTGCAAGCCGCCACGATCGGCTCTTCGAGGGCACAAGACACAGAGGTCTATTGCAACATGTTACATTATACTGTAGTGTATAATATTTCTATGATAAGATATACTATCTTTTAAGGGTTTGTCGGCATAAACGAAGTGTGTATACGGAGAGCATGATTGACAACTTCCGGAAACTATAATGAAATCCGTCGCTCGTAAAGTTATTACCTCGAAACTAAGAGTGTTTGCATAATAATATGTTTCCTATGGCGTAATGTTAGTAGAACATTTCATAACAATAATCTTTTAATGACTGTTAATGTGAATAGTTATATTTTGTTAAATCGTAATAATTAATTAAAAAATAATGTTTATTTAAAAAAAAAAAAAAAGTAATAATATTTATTATACCTTGAGTAGGTATACTATTGAGATTAAGTTTATACAATATACAGGGATTATTTAAAATTAAGAATTGTAACAGTACACACTGAATAACAATGTGTCTGTTTTTTGTTTATATATGAACACGTTCCTTTTTATTTTAATATAACTTGTTTATTTATTCGGTTCATAAATAATTAAAATTACAATGTCAATATATACATGATATTAGTAGTATGGCTATTAATACATTTCTGTGGGAATGAACGGAGGTATTGTGATAAGGCCCGCTCAAATAAGTGGCGTCTAATCACAGTACCCGTTCGGGTCAAGCGAGGCCTATGCAGGCGCGCATGGGGAAATATATTATTTATACTTGTCCTAGAGATGATAATTTTGGTTCCTTCCAACTTAATTCATTCGATGTGTCCGCCTGAAATGAAACGTTGACGTTTTTTCGGATCGCCGGATTATGTCTCCACTTTACGTCCCTAATTGTGGTGCATCGAGTATCCGCGTCGAAGTTCAGACTCACGTCTTTCCCCGACGTCGGATATAACGAGAGGTTACCACTAGCTCCGTGTGCAGAGACAAATCGGCAACCCGCAATATCCTGTAGTCGTTATTCGATACGAACAGTTTGTGGCGATGCTCGGTGTGAGTTGCGCACGGGTTCGTACCGATCGACTATGGCTGACCGCGTCGGCGTCTGTCGTCGTTGTTTTGACGTTGCGTCGATGCGTGATATGGAATGCGCACGGGATTACGTTGATCGCTCGATGTCGCAATCCGTGATCGTCAAGGTAGCTCGTCGTTTTCCTTCCGTACGATCAGAATGTGGCGATGCTCACTGGGAGTTGCGCACGGGATCGTATCGGTCGGTCACGGCTGATCGCGCCGGTATCCGTTTCCGTTGTTTGGGTCTGGAGGCGATGCGCGGCGTGAGATGCGCACAGGATTTCGGCGGGTGTCGTTCAATGGTCGTTCCTCTTGAGCTTCGTGGTACGTCGTCGTTCTTCGCGGATAATCGCCTTCGGTGGGTCTCCAGGTCTCCGGTCTTCGTTATTTGACAATATAATATTGAAGACGTAAAGTGGAAATGAGACTGACTCGTCCGCCGACTCTCACCGGTATATATACTAGTCTCCGTACCGACTAGTAAACACAACGATTAATCGGCGGATTGTTGTGTTTTGTTTTGCAACGCGTTTGGTTATATCTCTGGTGTTTTTTGATCTATAGTAATGAGGAGAGTATTGTTGTTTACATCTTGACTTCCCCTATCCGTTGATATACGTTTGATGTCTATATGATGTACAGAAGACTTTGGATTTAACCTTTAAGTTCTAAATGTGGTGTTGTGCGTGCGTTCTGTGTCGCGATTGGTTGTCGTAGTTATGCGTTCATTGTTGGCTCTGTGAAGAGCCTATTTCCAAAATATATTGTTAAAGAGTAAAGACATTGTACCGTTTCAGAATTAAGTGAAACTAATGAGATATATTTCCAAATTTAATTATAAAATACTTAACACTTTTAAAATGTTTATCGACTAATAAACGTTCTATTTTTAAATGAAAAATTAAATTACATACGTTTTATAAATTTCTTAAAATCTTTCTTTCTAAAATTTTTTCAAAAATTTAATTTTCGAGTTTTGACTTCTCTAGTTTTCTAATAGGTGACTAAGTGACTTACAACCTCCAAGGTTGAGTAAGTTAATAATAATATATATATTTTTTTAAATCATTTAATTAATTTAATTTAAAACGTATCTATGTATTTCGAGCTGTAAGTTATAAGTGAGTTTTTTTTTTACTTGTTAAAGTTATATAAAAAAATAATTATTTACAAAAAACATCTTTGTATACTAAAAATATTGCATAATAATTTAGAAGAAATTAACAGAAAAACTATCAGAAAGTAAGAAATCCAATGACAGTACTTTATTAACTGAAATTATAGGTTATTTAGGTTAATATTTTCATATCTGTTTAATTAGTTTTAAAATACCACGGTACTATTGTCGTTTGGATATCTACTATAATGTTAATTTGAATGATATTTTAAATTAAAATTTTGGGATTAGATTATAATAATCGTTTATAGAAATGTAGGTATATAGTTGAATATTTTATATATATATATTATTTTTAATTATTGTTATTAAAAAATAAAAATATTACATTCAGCCCTTCGAAAACCTGAAATTTAATAGTTACAAATACATAATATATGTCAACCTATGTTATAATACATTTTACCAATTTCCATTTTTTTTTCAATTATTATTCAAAAAAATCAATAAAGTGAATAAAAATAAATAATTGTTATAAATTTATCCGAGGGTTTATAGGTATTTGGAAAAAATAAAATTAAACTAGCGTGACTATAAAATTAATTTACTAGTTATATATTTTTGAAAATGCTTTAACTCGTTAAGTTAGAAGTTCTTTACAAAAAGAATAAATAACTTGCTATGTAACTCAGTTAAAACTAGGTACTTAAAAGTAACTTAACCTTAACTTTTTAACTTATTAATGTCTATCCTCGTCGAATTTCAATACTTTATATTATATTATACAGTAATATAGCATATTATATTAACTGTATTTTCATGACACTTCGAAGAATCTCTCTCTCTCTCTCACACACACACACACACATACACCTTAATATTATTGTTATTAAATTATCTGTCAACGTCAAATCGTTCGTCGAATGCGATTTTATGTACCTATATACGATTTATCTACAGAAATACAGGAAAAAAAACGATTTTTAAACGTTTTCTGTTAGTTAGAGTAGGCATTCATAATTTTTATTTTTTATCTTTCTTTTGAAATACTCTTGAAGTACGATGATTACTACGTAAGTACATACAAGCCTCTGATTTCATACATCACACGCTCTTTGCTGCAATTAAAATGATTTTTTCTCTATATTTTTATCCCAAAGGCCTCGCAAAATTTAATGATTCCAAAGAGAACTACACGGATGTTTATGTGCATTTCAGTCGAGACCGTTTGAACATACAACACAAGAGGATTTTGTTGATTCAACTTAATAATATTTATAATATTTATATAGGTATATTATATTCTATGCACACACACTCGATAGAAAGTAAACATTCTATATTTTAACTCGCGAGGTCATGATCGTTTAATATTAAACATGGTTTAAACAGTAATACCCGTCAGATAAATAAGGGCAGTTTATGCATAAAGCCTGTAGTCGTATAATATACAAATACAACGTTTACCTATTGTATATTATAATTTACTATTTACGGTTTGTTTAGTGTTCGAATGATTTGTGCAGCGATTATAAAAACTATTAAACAATAATCAGTATATATAAAATATCGAATATATTGAAAAATTGTATTTGTTTTATATATATATATATATATATATTTTTTATAATATAAAACCGTACGTTTACTATATTATTTGATTTACAAATTTTTAATAACGTTTAATATTTTTGAAGGTTTAGAATACGATATTAAAACTTTACTATTGTATTATATCCATAACAATGCAAACTTATAGCAGTCGAGATCGTAGATATCAGCTTATAATATTATAGTGTGTAATATATTAGGTATTTTCAAGAAAACAATTTATCGCTTACCCTAACCTTACCAAATAGAAAAAAAAACTCATATGAAATGTGTGTAATAGGATTTTACGTTCTTGTATTTCATACACTATCTTCGAATACTAATATGTTTAAAATATAATGACTGCCTGCTATATTTTATTGCCATAGTATATTGTGTATTTTGTCGTATTATATATCGTTATTTGATATTCAAACTCCAAAACACTTTTTTCAGATATTATTCCCCATATCGGCAATATCACATATTATAGTACCGGCAATATAAAATAATAATAATATATAAATTGGCTGTTATTTGACGTGTGTTGTTTTTGAACATATCACACAAACCCAACAGATATATCAGATTCCTAAAAAATATATATTTCTCTGGTTGTTTTCAAAAACTATATCAAAAAGTGAAAATACTTAAATTTCAATAATACTACACTTATCTTTCATTCGGTATTCGTTGCCTTGAATTGTTTTATTAAAATATACAAAAATATTTTCTATACTATAGATAACAGTGTATTATGATTTGTTGTTATAACTATATACCATCTAATTTTCAATCATTCAAAGGCTAATGACATACGCTTTAAAATTTAACGTCAAAAGATGATCGTTAATTTATTATCTGGTCGATAATAACAATCCCGTTGATGGTGATATTTGTATTCTTGACGATAAGTTTCTGGCTTTTCAGATCAACATTTTCTAGTAAATATTTATTGAAAAAAACTCGAGTTCAGTAATTATTGTATATTTCGATTTGGCGGATCACTCTCCACTGAAAAAAAATAAATATAAAAATTCTACAGCCAACTATTACAATAATAATATTGATTTTTAATTTAAATTATAAACTTTACGAATAGGTATAAATTATTATTATTTTTTTTTTTTTTTGTCAGTTTCCCAAATGAATATATTTACGACTGTATTGATTTTGTTTGTTTGTTTTTATTTTTATGATTATTATTATTATTATTTTTATTTTTATTTTTTTTGTCGTGTTCGTATATTACATAAATTCGAATCGCTTGACGTATACTTTTACGGGACAATCGCTATATTGGCGCATAACTTTTATATGTGTACAGTCATACATTGGATTTGGCAGTCTCCCAAGTACCTACCTATTGTGCGTACGGCGGCGTACGCACAGGCAGTAAAAAACTGATCGAATAAACACGTCAGAAGCATCTATCCACATAAAACTTATCCGCAAGAACTGGCCATCTAAAAATGTATACTTTTCCATCGCAATATCAACTTGATTCGCGTATTAATCGTCAATGTGCGTATAATATGTTAGACATTTTGTGCTGTACTATAATATTTTATACGAATGATTCTCAAACTTATTTATGTTCTTGTCATAAAAACGTCTGCAGGACCCTTGTAAATACCAAACGTATCTATTTCAAACCGTAATATTTAATTTGATATTTAATTTGTTTTCTTCCTAAAACGTTATAAAAAAAAAAAAAATACATTTTTTAATTTAATTAATATATACTTATTTTGAAAAAAATTCTTGTATTAACATCAGAAAAATCTTATCGACTTGAAAATATAAACTCGACACGGAAAATATTTACTAACGCCTATTAATCAAAATAAATATAACTTTTGTCATTTTTTCTTATTTCACTTACGATAGTATCAAAATTATCATAATTTAGATTTTTTTAAGAAGTATTGTAATATAATAAGACTATATTAAGACTATAGTAAGATTTTCTGTTAGTGATTGTGATAGTGTAATAGTAGTAAACGATCAAATTAAGAAGAGCATTATTATAAGATATTTGTTATCGAATATATACGTCAATTTTAACAATTTTGCACTTTGATGTACAAATAAATTATTCCAATGCTAAATTGATTACTATTTATTATTGTTCGGCTTAACTCGATTTTGTATCGTTTGATCCGATGTTATGATTTTGATATTGAGTTCAGATTTCAATTTATTGAATTAATGTTATGACCAATTTGAACTCTACGAACAACGTTTTCCATTTTATTTACTAAAGAAGCGTAATTTACTTTTGCATACACAAAAATGTAAACGACATTTTTTACATTTTTAGAGATTAATTTTGTTAAGTTTACGCTAAAATTTTTCAAAATTATTTGTCTAGAGCAAAAAAAAAAAAAACAAAGATTCCAAACTTAATTTCTAAGTACATATCGCGTGATTAAATTAGTTTAAATAGGTCGGAATGTGAATTGGTCGTTTTAGCATAAAATGCAGTCAATTTTAATCCACTTAGCCAACGTAATCTTTGAATTTTTATTTTCAGTAACAGTAATATCGTATCTAAATGTAACATTGTTTATTATCATTACATTTATAATAATATAACACTTTAAAACTGCGTTTAATCTGGATATTTCCGTGAAACCTCTAAGTTACTCTTTCGGATCCTAAGGGCTTAAACGAGTACATTTTGTTAATGACTACCGTACTATTACAAACTGTATCACTGGTATCTCATACCTACCGAATTATGTTTATATTAAAAATTCGTGCGATGAAGGCAATACAAACCGATAACATCAAATAAAACCCAATAACACCCACGCCGCCCTATAGTGTATTCAATACTTTTATTATATTATAAATGTTTTGGAATCAAACAGGATAATATTACGCTTTGTAGAAAAACAGTCACGTACAAACACGCATTAAAAAAAGTTTATAATAATATATTTATTTTTTAACATTTATTCTCTCTTTACTAACTTAAAAAAGAAAACTTTAAAAGATTTTGCTCAACTTAGAATTTAAGAATTTTTCATTGCCAATTAAAAAAAAAAAAAAAATACTTAAAATTAATGGGACCTATTTGTTAGTTATTTTTTTTTTTTATCGTTGTTTAATACCGATCAGTATCGAACGTCTTATGTAAAATCCAAGCTCGACAACGTTGTTGTCTCAAATAAGTCTCCTTAAGGCTATATATGGGTAAAGGATTTGGAATTTGTTTTATTAAAATACATTAATGGAAGAGCTATAATTACTTAAAATTCTAAAATATTTAAAATGCTTCTGGGGAATTCTTCCTAAATATACTAATTTACTAGTGAAAACTGCCAGAAGGGATAGATTTTCAAATATTATCAATACCTTGATTTAATTTTTTTCTAAAAATCTGTATTTATTAATCAAGATTATCTGCAATAGTTTAAGTTAAATATTTTCCTATTTAACGAATAATAAATATGTAATAAAATAATAATAATGATAATTTTTTTTTTTCATAATTTAAAAAATATGTATTGTAAATTTCATCTGTTTTCAATTGTATCAAATTATATTTTTTTTTTTACTTCGTGTTGGATGAAAGAGTTTTTTGTTTATAACTAAACTACAGATTTCACGGGCAATATATTTAGAGAAAAAAACTTTTGCTTTTACGATAACAGTTTTCGCATGCGCGTTCTCATTCTGGAGCGCAGAGATAAAACTGTTTGATTTTAATTTATAATATTTATTTATTTCTTATTATCATTATATAGTATAGTGTATATCGCGTGACCGTCCGTTCTCAGATATTCTGGTAAGTTTTTCCATATTGTGGTGGTAATTACAAAAATAAAAAAAATAATAATAATAAAAGACAATTAATTAAACCACACCGAGTAACGGTGAAAGGCATCTAATAACTGTTTGCGGAGAGTTCGTGTTGGCAGCGGAGTTCGTGTTTATACGAGGTAGGTGCGTGCCGATCTCTCGGTGAAATATTATATTATATATTAAATTAGTGTAAGACATATATTATTATTATGTATCCCTCCTGTTTCTCCATCACCGAAGGGTTTATTTTTCCGAATAATATGTGTATATACTATGTACGAAAATTCGACGGCTGGTATACTCTCCTTCTGTACGTATACATACACAACCAAGACTCAAACAATTTTAATCGAATTTTGTAGTTTTCGTAAAATATCTCGTGTGGATTTTAAAGTTTTTGGTTTCTAAAAGTATATAGTATATAGAAATGTGTGCTGTGTTTCACTTTTGTAAATACAACATTTTTAAAATATTATTTTGGAAAAAAAAACATGCTTTTATTATTTTAATAATCTACATACAGCTATTATTATGTGATATACGTTTTTTAATTACCTGCCGATTTGTTATTCGATGATTTTTTTGCAGGAAATTATTTTGACTGTGGTACAATTATTTTTTACACGTGTGATATTTCATTACACTTTTACCACGATTACCTACATGGTAGTTTTTGCTTAGGTACTTAATAATAATATTGATATATTTTTATACATCCGATATTTATAAAAAATATACAGTAAAAAGTTAAAAATTACAAATAAATAAATAAATAGATAATTATTTTATCGTTTTATTTTCAAACAAACAGTAATTAAAATAAGGTCTGTGTTATTTATATATTTATCTTATCTAAATAACAAAAAACCGTGTAATATTTATACCGAACTTGTGGACAAAACGGTTATTCAATAGAAATGATCTCGAGCCTCGACATCTTCGATAGATAATTATTAATATCGAGGCAGTACGTCTATAACAGCATACATACTACACACTAAACGATATTATGAATGAACGCAAATTTAAAATAGATTCGAGTGGTACCTATAGATTACGTGAACTGACTATTAAGTCGTCTTAATGAAAAAAAAAAATGTACCCAGAGAACAAAATTAATTCGATTTTAAAAACATAAAATTCTATCTCTTCGAGAAGGTTTAGTTAGGACGGGCGTCTACTATAAATTATGATTGTTTGTTTTATTGATTATATTTTTTATTTTATTATAAAATAAAATTTATCGATAATACCGATAGACGAAATAAAAACTACCGGCTTGTTGTCGAAGTCGCATTTTTACGATTGATTAAAAAACAGCTGTTTTACCGTGCGCATCTGTTAGATTTGTTCGGACCGTAGGGTATTATGTATTATTAACAGCGCATCACCGTTTACGCACTCATTAGTTTACGACAGCGTAATATAATATATTATTTGAATACTACAAACAATACATATAAATGAATGGCGTTTGCGGTAGCCGTAATATATATTATATATATATATAGTGCACTATGCGTCTATGCAGTGACAGCACATCGCTCGCCTATAATATCGTTGTAATATAATACGCTTACCTATATATTTGCAAAATTAACTCGAAACCGGAGAAAACGGAAATCCACTAAATTGTATTATGATAAATACAAACACACACACACACACATATTAATACATTTATATACATTAATATAGATGCCACGGTCGTACTTTATCAACAGAAGATTTATCGCATTGGTTAGTCTGCTGCAGGGATAGACTCCAATATAATCGAAGATTTAACGTGTTTTACGGTGTTAACATAAATCATATTATTATATATCATTAGTATGTACAGATACGGATTTGTCTTATTAAACCATGTTCGACTCGACCCGATTTAAAATATAATATAATGAGTAGGCAAATGAAATACACGAGTATACGGTAATATTATGTATAGCTTTAATAAGAATTAAGTCGATTTGCGATCAAATTTCTCAATTTTTATTTCTATTACAACTACGACTACAGTTTAACAATACCGACCATTGAACACTGCAGTGGTTTTATTCTGGATGTTAAATTTATAACATTATATTATTTAATTCAGAAACGTGGCAGAGTATAATAATAATATGATTTTACAGTGTTAACATATTTTGTGTTAATGATTTTTTTTCTAATATATAATATATTATAATATTATTATATGGTAACTGTGAACTAATCAGAGCACTCATTTATCAGTAGTAAGTGGTTTAGAAGTTTAATAGGCTGCAAACGTTACACATGCCCTAATTTGTGCTGAACCGAACTGAATTTTAAATAAAAAATCATCCTTATTAAATTAGTACTTCTTTAAATTCATTTTATTTTACATACACAATAATATACTAATCCAACATAGGTTTACATTATGATTGTCTCCCGACTAACTTATTAATCAAATAAAATAAAATACATTAATTAGACAATTATTTGACACTTTTATTCATAAAATGTACTTTGTGTAAACTTCACTTCAACAAATTGAGTTAGAATTTCAATTTACTTTAAAATTGATCCTTTTTGATATTTCGTTTAGTTAGAAAATCCAATAGTTCAAATCCTAGATACGGACTTAATAATATAAAGTAGATTATATAGTATAAGGGTTGATCAAGGATTTGTATAGTAACGGTGTTTAAAACCAGTTACATAGAAAGTAAAAGTTTATAAAATGAAACTTTCGTACATAATATTATTTAATACAATGATATTGCACATCTGCGCAGAAATAAAATACGTAGTTTTATATCAACATAAAACGCTTAATAGTTAGGTAATTATCAAATGCGAATTTCAGTTGAGTTTTTTTTTTTGTTTTCATTTGAAACTTTAATCGAATTGTATAATCTGTATATACTAAACACACTTAAATATAAGTGTGTGTGCTCGTGTAATATGCAAAATACCACTATAAACTCTACTAGTTGGTACCTACATACAAAAACATTATTATTTCATGTATCAATGTCTTACGTTCTTGAGATATTAATCTTTAAAGCATCTTACTCGAAAACTTTTCGCCAACTAATACCACGATATACATAATTCACTGCTTATAATCAGTTTATGATTACTTAATATGATATATATATATATTATATTATTTATATTACATGTATCAATTAAAGTTTTTGAATAGTTTCTTTTAAAATTAGGAGGTAAAAAAAAAAGATTTTCATATTACATTATTCTCAAGTGTGAATAACGGTTTATGCCGTGTTTAAGTCAATTTATGGACTTATTAAAAACTTTTTAAATCGTTTGAATCTCGCACATAAAGAAATAATAATTATACAATGCACTTTATTTAATGTGTTTGTCGTGATACACATGCATATATCACGGTCGTAATAATTTTCAAAAAAAAAAAAAAAATACTATTAAATGTTTTTAATTTCGCTATAATATATTTAAAACAATATTATGGGGCTGTACATAACACCAAATTGACTTTATAAAACAAAAAAAAATATTTCACCTTACTTCGTTTGAAAGATAAAATACTTATTTTGTGTTAGAGTATTTGATCAGAGCTATTAATTTTTTTTTTGGCAGTATTATTATTACATTTTAATTCGTTATGTATTTATTGTTTGGTTAATAAATATCGATGTGAAAATCATTTTCATGAGATTTTGCTTAAAGTGTTATAAAAATAAGATAAAACAATTTTAATTATTTTTCCACGATAAATCAATAATGATTATAGTATACTTATCGGGCGTAGAGTAATAATTAAATTAAAAACCTTGTATTTTGGAGTTAAAAGAATTGTATTCAAAAATTTGTCTGTACCTTATATTATTAAGTATAAAAATAAAAATATTAAATACCTATTTGAAGTTACAAAGTTCTTCAGAGTTATTTTTCATAACAATTTTTAACAAGGCATCTTATTACTATCATCATGTTTTTGTAGTTTCGTATTACAAATTCAATTCTTATCATTGTCAATATCCCAATTTATTGAAGATAAACATCGCTATATTGCGTAATGAAATATATAAACAATATTGATTCAATTATAATATTTTGTTTGTCGAGTGCTTCGTATTAGTTTTAGCTTAACTATATTTGGACGAAAATCGTATTTATTATTAAAAAAAAAAGCACAAAAAGTTTAATACATAAGTACTTATTAGAGACAATGTAATCATATAATCTATATACTACTTACGTACATATGCTATCATCGTTATCGTTATATTGTTTTTTTGCGATGGTATTATTCATTATACACTATACAGTGTCATTATAATTTAATGATGTTCCAGACTTGTTTTTTTTTTGTTTTTGTTTTGTGGCAGGTATATATTTTTTAACTAATCCCATTTGTAATGAACTACGTCATAATTTTAATAGTTTTTATTATTTTTATCAATAGCGAAAAAGTCTGATAAAATAAAACATTAACGATAACATTTTTAACTTTTTCTTATTTCGATTTGTTGTGTAGTATTTACTTTTGTCTTGGGTATTTGTACAGATCGAATGTAAGTTTGTTTTTTTATGTTTTACAGATTTATGATTTAATAATGTATACGTTAATTTGATTTATAATTTTACAATTTGTGAATAAATAATAATTGTATTAATACATTTTGTTTGTGATTTTGCATTTTATTGGTTGTTATCAAGCATTTCAATTGAATCTGAAGAGCATATTTCATTACGATTTTCAATAGTATATTTAATAATGAAAAGTCACTCTTAACGAAAGTGACTAGTATCAGCAATTTTCAGTACAAACCAAATAATTGTGAAAATAACAAGTATAATAAGACGACTAACAGTATGTTTGCATCAAAATAATAAAAATTAGCTAATGCATACAATTTCTATTTTTAATTATTACTACCTACTTAAAGCTTACTAAACTACTTTACTAACGTACTCATTAAATTAGCTTTTGATTCTCGTCTGATAGAGTATGCATTATTATTATAGTATTATACAGTTCATGATAAATAATAGTATACTTATATTATATTATAATATATTTATATTATGTTCTGTTGTGTGTGTGTGCGTTTTTTTTTTTTTATTCGTTTTGAAATAGGTCAGAGTGTTTTCCACATTACGTATGAATAAATATCGAAAACAAACAATGCGCCAAATGTTGAATTGTATTCCGCGTTAATATACGGCGTTTCTACCCTTGTTTATCCGTTTTTCATACATATATTTTTTTTTTATTTTGAGATTTCGGTAACGACGCGTTTTACTGGAAATAATTTTTTTAGTAAACATTGTTCAACATTCGTGATTTACAATAACTCTCTCGTATTCCATATTGTATATTCAGTTTCCTTTATTATGTTTTGTGATCGCGGACCACGTCAAACTGAAAAACGTTCCTCGTCAGAGAAGCGCGGAAATCATCGAAAAATGTTCGCCGCATATATGTGTGTGTATGTATATTTGCTCGGTATTCACTACAGTTTCTACCCTCTCACACGGCCAGTCGAAAGCGCTTGTGATTTCGCGATATTGACAATCTGCAAACTCGGACCGTACCGTCGTTTAAGTCAGTGCGGTCACTCCGAGAGGATCGCGGACCATCGGAATTCCGGGCTAATCATATGAAATCTCCGGGGACGGCGGCGTTCAGTCCGTATCGATCGTTTACAGAGGTTTTCCTAAGAAATTTAATAATATCACTATATTATTATATTTTCAAAAACCGAGAGAATAGGTCGCATGTCGTCGTCTCCGTGTCTAGACCCACAGCTGCTTTCTCATCACACCGCCGGTGTCGCCACGTTATATTATTTCCCAGTGGGCTAATTTCGTGACAGAGGGCACGTCACGATGACGGTAACGTCTTAGATTTTTTTTCCAATTTTCCTGGTACTCGGAACGTCGGTCTCGCGGGACAGTCCCTCTCGCTAATACAAATCGTCCGTAAAACGTAAAAACTAAAAAAAAAAAAAAATGTAATAGGGGTAAAAAAATAAGCGGAGAGACGCTGCGCGCGATCTCCGAGGGACCGGCGGCGGACTGCAATCGACGGGCGGGGGAGCGGCGTGTGTCTAAGAGTGCTGTAGGTGTGTACATTATATTTATTAACGTTACCGCCTCTTCCGTCGATTCTTGTTCGGCGCGCCGTGAAAGGTTTTTGTGATTTTTCGCGTACACCTGTCTTCCGTCAAAATCGAAAATTATTATCAAAACAGGCGTGACGAATTTCCAACGGATTTACGGCCACAGTGTAAGTACGTCGGAATTTAACGCGTCCTCAACGTAGTCGCAACCAACCACGCACAACACACGTCGAAAAACGTAATAAACCGCTGCTCCCGTGTCTCCGACCGTCGGGCGGCGTGCGATATGACAGACGTCACGAGAATAAACACGCGAAACATTTGTCCGGAATCCAATATCGCGAACGGTACGTATATAAGTATCATCTACACGTTTCCACGATAATTGTGCATACGACGTTTCACGTGCGCTCGTGCATCCGGAGACGATCATTCGTCTCCGCCCCGATTCCGAACACATTACTCGGATGTAATAATCTTCAATCGATTTTTCAACAAGTCTTTGCCACGCTCCAGTACCCGCCGTGATAATAACACAATCGAACATAATTTCGTTATTTTAGCAGACGAATTTACGACGTTCGTGACGCGATATAATATTTTAGTATTTTTTTTTTTTTTTTACTGAAAGCGTTTTGTTTTTATTCCTCTCTACACAGTGTAATAACGTCGTGTTATTTATTGTACACGGAGATAATATCACCGAGTGTACAATATCTATTGTGTTGTACACAAAGTAAAAAGATTTAAAAAAAAAAAAAAAATTAAAAATGGAAAATCGTATCAATCAATTATTATTACACAACGTTAAAGACGTAGATGTTATCTGGTGTACGCGTATCAGACGTTGCATAATTTTGTTGACGGTGATTTTTTCTATAATGATATTGTATTAACCTTCTAAAAGTACATTAAATACAATTATGTTTGTATTCGTCGTATTAAAAAACGATTAAATAAATTAAAAACTACCTCTATAAATTACAAGTAATTTTCAAACTGCTATTTAAAAATTGTCCTAAAAATATTGGAACATAATAAAATATTATACTCAATACATATCACGAATATTTTGATAAATTGACAAAAATAATTGATACACAAACAATTAAAAGTTTTTTTTAAGTATTTAAAGTTTAAAGTTTAGCTGTTAAGTGGAATTATTCTTAAAGACTATGTGCATACACATTAGCGAGTAATTATTATTTTTTAGTTAAGTCCAGCAATTTAAAACCATTTAAAATTAAAATTTCGAAATCCAATTGCTACCTGCAATTACGATGTTCTCAAAAATAAAAAACTAACCTAATATGCGTTTTTAGAATTTCATTCTTACCAATCAAATGTTTTTTTTTTAAATTAATCAAATAATCACATCCGTTTGAAAATACATTGTAAGTATGCAATATTATTGTATTTTAATGTTAGAAAAAAAGTGATGTGTAATATTTCTATAAAATCATTCAAAGAAGTATTCAAATAGAGTGAACTGCAACTATTGATTTGACACCAATGATGAGATTTTCATTCTCTAAACACGCTTTAATTTATTTACAAAAATGGTTCTCGTAGTCTTGAATAGGTAATATAATGCATTTGATTGAAAATTATAAATTATTTAAATTTTAATTATAATTCACTTTGAGCAAATTTTAGTCAAACATTTATAAAAGGGGAAAAAACTCATTTAACAACTTTATTATACGTTTATTATAACCATTATCAAACAAAATTAATATTTAATCGACTAAAAACATACTAATTAAATATGTCAATATGTCTCGAATTTAAAATTACGCATAGCTTACATAACTTTCAGTTTGTTTATTTATTTTTTATTTATTGTGTATAACTTTTTAAATTCAAAAAGCCTAAACGAAAATGTATACTTTTAATTTAAAAATAAAAATTATAAATTTCAAATGTAGATAAATTACAATGTCCGAAAAATATGATGATTAGCAGTGTTTGGTAATTGTTAGGTTAGCCGAGGAGGAGGTGAAAATTTAAGGGTAAAAATATAATAATGCTATGCACGGTTGTGATTAAATCGTAAATAACTGTTTCTCTCTCTCTTTCTGTGTGTGCCGCGTGTCGGTGAGAAGACGCGCGAAGAATCATTTGTTTTATAATTTTTTAATTATAATAAATTCGTTTAATTTTTGTGCCATGTCTTTTTCGGATTTTCTTAACACATAACTCCGAACAATCGATCAATCTTGTGCGTAACTGGTAACCGGTGTTGTAGGCAATGGACGTCGAGAGAAAACGTATTTTTATTTATTTATTATTTTAATTATTATTTTTTTCTTGTTTATCCTGTGGAACGGATACCTATCGACTATGTTCACGCTGAATTCCGAAAGATCTTCATGCAGACCAGAGTTCGGCACGTCTGCGGACGACGTGATAATATTTCTGTTCACGCGTGCTATAGGCGCAGACGGCTAATGAATGTCCTTCGTGATTACTACGTGTAATAAATCACTAAAAAACGTGTTTTCTGCAGTTTTTCAACTATTTGAATATGAAATATATCTTTGAGCTGGGGGGAGGGGATCTATCTAAATGCATAAGAGTACCAAGCAGCCGTTCTTAACTACAGGTATAAATAGTTGACTTTTTATAATTTTCCGAACGTATAACGTTCGAATATCGTCGGGCTGCAAAATTAACATCCAACAAATCGCGTAAAAAATATATGTATAAATAAATAAACCGGAAAAAGGAGCAAAAAAAATGAAAAAATAAATAAATAACATTTTCCAAATATTATAATATATTATTATGTTTTGACCAAAACCACAACAGAAGACACACGCGCAAACGGGACGAAGGGGTGTTGGGCGAAAACAGTCCCTCGTCGCTCTCGACCTTAAATCAGTGCCCGGGACCGTGCCGAGAATTTAATCATTTTTTTCGCCTTCCTCCTCGCTTGAGATTTTTATTTTATTTTTTTCTACATCCCGCACTACGAATACATATTTTATATCCAGCGACCGTATATCTCATTATACATGCGGCTTGCGGAGAAATGTAAATCGTTTCGTATTCTCCCCCCCCCATCCCCCGTCAACTCCGTCCAGCCCTTTCCAGGACGCTCTACAACAGGGTCTTATATTTATTTATTTATTTATATATTTTTTATTTCTCTACCCGCCACCGCCGTCTTCCGGATGACGACGGGCTCTCACTCTTGTCCTCGGAAACCACCTGGGATTGAACGCGCTGTACTTTCTCGCGTATCGTTCTATACTAGGTATATACCACGCACCATTACCTATCTTTCCCGCTCGGCCGTCGAATAGCTTCTTTACACCGCCGACGACGGTTCGATCGTTCCGTTTCGTGCCGATAACTCCCCTAGCTCATCTCAAACAGTTTTTCTCTAACCGTTAAAAACGGCGATGGGACGTTTACCATATTATTACCTATATCGCGTCGACAAGTAGGTAGGCGTATAAAGTAATAACTTTGAAGATAAAAACACGACGTGTTTTGGCCACTCGTCGAGGAATAAACGGATTTCAGCGTATCAACACACACGTTCTTGCCCGCCGAGTTCTCTCGTTGATGATTTATGCACACGTGTATAATATACGTACATAATATTTAGTCACGGCTGTGACCGTTCCCTTTTATTGACACTGACTCGCCTTGTTGAAATAAAATTATGACGCTGCACAGAAAAGTGCATATTTTACTTAACACATGACACGCTCGTCTGTGCGGTCAAACTTTACAGACACGTTAAAATAATAAAAAAAAAACTGTATAATTAGACTACACTATGTCTGCTGCATAAACGCGTCATTTATCCTATACATTACCGTAATTTTGATAGTACGACATGCATAATAGTATACATTATTATGTTTTTGTGTCGTGCGACACTAAAGTGTATAAAATCAAATCAAACACGACTTAGATAGTTAAAATAGGTTGATGTATTTTTCGTAAACGCTTTTAGTTTACATAATCTATTAAAAGAGTTTCGGAACAAAATAGATATAAAATAAGACAAAATATCGATATGCATAACATTTTTTTTTTCGTTTTTAAATGTATTATTATTATGAAATATATAATTATTGTACGTATTTAATAAACAATATATATTTTTTTAATAATTTAATGCATAATATATACGATAATAGTTCATTTTTAATTATTTAATTTATTTGTTACGAGCATAGATTAAATATTATAAATAAACTGTTAATTATTGAGTAAATAGCATTTGATTAGTGATAAATTTATATTTTATTTTTATTTTTTCAATCGCGATCAATATTACAGCGATGTATAGACACGTAGTTTAGTATTATGTTGTTGTCAGTATAAAAATAAAGTCGGTAACTTGTTTTGGGACGATGAAAATCATAAAACTCGGTTAGCAGTAAGGTATCTTTCAACATATTATTATTGCTATTCGGGTAAGTCACCTGTCACCTGAACGGTGAGAAAAAAAGTTAATATTTTTTTTTTTTTTACGGCCAAACGAATTTAACGATTGAATACGTTTATACGACAAAACCAGTAGATTTCGCCATCACTGTCCGTTATTCTTATCCAATCCGAAAATATTCAATTGTAGTTTACGACGAAACCGAGATCGAAGACCGTTTTATCATATGTATATGAGACGCCTATAACCAGAAAAACAATAAAAATGCCTATACATTATATATAAACGTGCGTATGTATACTTCCCGCATTCGACGTTGTTGACTTAGGGAAAAAAGGTCGGGTCGGGTTTTGTGAGGGATTTCAAACTATGCAGCTAGGTCACCGACGACGCTAATAACATTCAGTTCAGACCAAAATTTATTTCAATGAATTATCCATTTGATCGTAGGTGCACGTCACCCCTTCACTCTTCTACTGCAGTGGAAAATCGCCAAAATTGGCAATGACTCCTGACGTATAAGTAATCGAATCGGCGTCTGTCTTTACTTAAGACTAATCTGTACGAATTTAAATTATACCATTGTTTTTTTTTCAGCTATAACACTATTAATATTATGCAAACAGACGTAAATAGTTTTTAATTAAACTTAACATGTGTCTAGTATACGCACACATTATGGTGAATCGTTAATACTACTTATTTTCCATAATTGTCTTTAACCATAATTAATCACTTTTCTTACGAAAAGTTATTAGGCTATTTATTGCATGATATATTATTGACTGAAATAAATGTAAATTCATTCACTCAGTGCCAAATAATTTAGTAAGATTAATATTATATTATACCTTTGCAAATTACTTCAGATTTAAATTTTTACAGCATACATTTGTTTGTATTATTTTTTTATAATAATTTTCAAGTCGCACATGAGATTTGTTTTTGTCAACCTTATTCTTCAACTTGATTATAATAGGTCTAAACAAAGTGATTTCGTACAATGATTCATAAATATTAAAACTTATTTAAATGAAGTGAGTGCAATAGCAGAGGGATACTCTACAAATGTTGGCTCACTACGGATAGTAGTTAAGCTAGCTAAGTAAGTTTACTCCGTCTCAACTTTACTAATAAACTACTTATTTGAAATTTGGTTATTTATGTATTACATTCTTAGAAAAATATTTTATTTTGAAAAATGAATCAAAAAATGTATGGACGCACCATTCACAATTTAAAAATTCAAGCAATAATTATGATACAAGTCGTTTAATTTTAAATATAAAATTGTTTTAAAAAATATTACTTTGTAACGACTTCAAATTATTAGAAAATACATTTAAAAAAAAATTAAATATTTTTCTATACAATTAGCGTTGATCGTCAATATAATCACCCTTTATTTATAATTAGAAAAGTTGTATTGCTTTTAAATCGAATTACACTAAGGTCAGATTCTCTCTATTCGTCGTAAATTTTATTTTAAAACCTATTCATTTTGACCAACTCTTCCAATAAGATTTTTTTTTATTACTTAAGTACGCAACGATTGGTGACATTTTTAAACTCACAAAGTAAATAAATCGAAACTCTTGTACTGAGTCAGCAGCCGGTGATATTTTATTGCTTCTCTTATACACACACACACACACACACACACACACACACACACACACCACACACACACACACACACACACACACACACACACACACATAATATATATTCGATCGTATGTGATAAAGTGACATAATGTCTTCAACTAATCATGAACTTTAGACACAAATACACGTTTCTTATAGCTCTGTGTGACTGGCCACACTGAGTATATATAAGTATAGGTACCGTGTATAAACTTGATATAATAGCAACGTCTGTATAACATAAAGTAATATGCAGGAACTATAAAGTAGATTGTAAAAAGTATAAAGTTTGGAATAACTTGACAAAACTCAAAATAAATTCATACCAATCAAGGCGGGTGTATCTATTATTTTTATCTTAAATAGTGAATAATATTCTCCGTTAATTTAACAAACTTTATAGTTCATAATTTGTATTATGTATATTAATGGTTTACTTTTTTTTAATCGATTTTGTTTTAAAATAAAAATATTTTTACATAATTCATCCTACTTGTATCTATCATTTTGGCTATAGGTACCTTAAATACTTTAATAATACATCGTGCTAATACGTTTTAATATTGTTATACACGAATAAAAATAAAGCTAAACTTTTTTGAGCTGCTACTAATCAAAATATATTTCAGTTAAAATTTAGTCATTTATTTATCTTTAATCTTATCGCGATTAGAATCGCAATATTTGTGTCGCAATATTTATCGTCTGAAAGAGTAGTTACAATAATAATAATACCACCGAGTTGATATTTTTATTATCGTTAAGAAACTTTGTTTACGACCTGTTAATGTGATTGATACGACATCAACACGATTTAAAATTTATCGTCTGTATCGGTATTAGTAAATGGGTTAATTTGACATTTGTGTGTAACACTCGTACAAAGCTTTTTTCGAAAAAAATTGGAAACTATAATATTTCATTTTAGATATAAAACGCTTTACGAGTCGCAATGGTGACAACTGAAAGTTATGAATAAATGACTGTTCAATATCATATATTATGTGTCGTGTTTTTTTTTTCTTTTTTTGCGATGTCTGTCTTGCACTCGTGTAAGACATTACTGTACGCGAAATTCTCCCTCGAGATGTATATTGTCTAAGTTCCGTGGGTGAACAACAAACAATATTATTATTATTATATCCGCACAAAACGCCGAACTTGCGGACAAGCGAAGATTACCACAAACCAAGTTAAATTTCTGCTGAGTCCAAGGCACTCAGCCGACAATGATAACCCGGGCTAGGTCGAGTAGACCGACCCACTGAACATTAGTTTTGAACACCTGCCGACCACCGATACTGTGCCGCCATCGACCGAGTTTTCACGGAATCCAGCAAGTTTCCGAATAAATAATTACGCGCGTAGCATGTTAATATTGCAGCTGCGTAGATAATACTCGTAACTTCGTAGGTACATATTATTATACGAGTGGATAATCCGTTTAATTGGCACAATATACTACATCAGTGTAAATTTATGTATTTGAAAATAAAAACGACGAAAAGAGTTATAAGTACTCGAAACTGCGTATTATATTGAAATATAAACATAATAATTGTAGTTTTTAGTTCAAAAACACTAAAATAAACTATAAGAAATTGGATTTAAATTGTGTATCTAAATTAATCATTCTGTACAATATAATATCAGATCATATACAGTCTTTTAAAGTAAATATGATCGGAGTAAAATACAGACGAGATATGAAATAAATCCCACCTAAGTTGACTTCGACTACCTATAAATATTGCTTCATTTACGTATGATTATATTTCATATAAATATATATTTTTACTATAAATGATAAATTAAATAATTGTCAATTTGCATAATATTCATCGCAAATATTATACTTACATACAAACAATAATGAAAACAGTTTCGCTTAAAAATTCCATTAAAATGACCTTTAACTGGTTAAATATAAGTTTAATAAGTTGACTTCTTAAGTTAACTAAAGTGTTTCACTGTCATAATTTTGAGTATTCAATACACGGATAAATTTGTTAGCATTTTTGAAATTTTGGTGTTCTGTTTTTTGACCAATTATCTAAATTGTTGTAACTTTTTGAAGAAATCGAACTCAAGACAATACGCAATTGTTTTATACAGAAAATAAGTCAAAATAACGATACATATAAATGACTTACAGCCCTTCCCGTTCGCTAAACTTCTAAATGCTCGAACATTTTTTTTTTTTATGTTTTTCACAAAAGTCGACTTGGAAAAGTTATAGTCTAGCCAGTTAAATATGGATCACCACATTGTACAATATACGGTCCCGCCGATCTATGTATACGCGTTCCCGAAAAATTTAGGCCGAAGCGTCTGCGGATGAGGGGACAGAAAATAATGCTTGGTATAGCTGCTATAAAACTTTTTGCTCGCAATAAATCGCGCCGATAACCGAAGACTATTCTGCGTCAAACGGCGTAAATATAATAATATTATATGTTGCAGTACATAGTAGTGGGTGTCTTTTTTTTTTGAAAACGGCCTTAATAAATAACACCCACAAAACGGATGAAAATTCAATGTATAAAAATGTGCTTTTCTGATATAATGAATTTAAAAGGGATTATAAAACAATTTAGTTGTGTCGAGCTATTGATTATAAATCACTATTTTCGAATAATATTGTTAATTATATTCTAGGTACTTATATTAATAATATTAAAATAAAAATGTGAATAAAGTAACGATGTAATGTAATTAATACAACGATACATATTTGAAATATTGTAATTGTTGTCCTAGAAAACATCTATTGAATTTGATTCAATTCTATTATAATTTTTCTATCAAAAGTTAAATCAATTCATTAGCTCTCCGTCTTTTCTTTTCACCGTTACTACAATATGACCGTGCAATATCTTTGACAATTCAAGGAGTCTTAAATCATATTAACAACCTATTTCTGCGATAATAATAATAATATTAAAAACTTAAATTAATGATAATTCAATAATAGTTTGTTTTATTGACCAATTATGTACTCTACAAATCGCTATAAAAGTCCTGTCTGATACTTTATTAATATGTATACTATGCAGTATAGTCAGTATACAAATATGTAAAATCCATAATGAAGAATATTTTTTGTGCAAATATATTTCACACTTAAACGACCGGCGTACACTTATAAATGTGTCTAAACTATATCATTTAACTATAATATTTGTATGTTTGTGTGTATGTGTGTGTGTGTGTGTGTGTGTGTGTGTTCATGCGCGTGTCTAATTACTCTATCAGACGATTATCATATTAAACTACAGTACAATAATATGTCGTTTTATTATTTAAAAAAAATCGAGTTATATATTTTCAAATGAATTGATTCACTTCGTTTACGAGTACACATCTGACAATGTTTCTACACAAGTTTTGTAGTACTTTATCTACACTACTTTTATCTTAATATTAAAACGTACATAGGTACAATATCGGCTTTCGATAGTAAAGTGTTTAAGAAAACCGTGACAATTATATTATTTTCATATTTTTGGTTTGGATAATTCAACCTATTAACAATAGATTGTGATCATTTTACATATCTAATAAAATAACTTTTAATCGTAAAAAATATTACTTCAAAGGTATTTTGTAGATACGAAGATGAATGATAATTTTAAGATATTATTATGGTAAATATGATCGAATCGTACATTTTACTGCTTTCGTCTGGTATAAAGTATATGTGAATATATAACATTGTACGCCTTAAGCCGTGGTTATTGTTATTATTAAGTACGTCAACACGAATTATCGAAAATAAAATATTTGAAAAAAAAATATATAATATCAACACTTTGTATTTTCTAAAGTAGTAAATTCAATATTGTTGGTGCCTCGTCTAGTCATTCTTATAAATTGTGTTCGTAAATTGAAACTGTACCAAAAGTTTCCAATACATTACTCCGTATAACTCAACTACCTTAATCCGTTTAAATTCGGAATATTCTAAAGTTTGTTGTGAACAACTAATATATACACCGTCTGTTCGGAATTCCCATTTCAACAATTAGGTTCACGCTTGTTTCCTTCCTGGTCATTATTCTCTTGACCCATTCTTACTGCAGTACTTTATATATTATTATTATTATTTCTCTTGGACGTGGCCAAACTTTTCTACTGTGTACAGAGTGCAAGTAAACACGCATATATATTATATAGCTGGGTGCCGCCGGGTGGTAAATTTACGTCGGGGTGTGTGTAATAATATATATTATTTTGAGCTGCAATCTGACCATTGGTGTCAGTATAATGTTATATAATAAACTTATGAAATTATTGGTGTTTATAGAGAATCATAATAATTGTCAAATGATAATATACCGACGTAATAATAGTAAAAATACGATTAACCCAATCGAATGAAATACATTGTTCTTAAAATATATCATATTAGATTTTAGATTCTTAGAGAAACGATGTATGTACTAAGTTAACAGCGATTTGTGTTTTTAATTTGTATTCTTGTGGTTGAAGATACTTAATCGATCATCAAAAGTTAATATTTCTAACACGCTATAATTTTCATTATACTTTGAGTCTTTTTGAGTTATTTATAAGACATCTGATAATTTTTTAGTAAAATATCAAGAATAAATATTTCGTTGGATCAAATAAACCTTTAAAATGTAATATAAGGTTTATTGAACTGCTGTTATTTAATTATTATTACATAATGGTTAGGTTTGACGTTCAACGTGTGAAATATAATATACATTTTCGGAAATGTTTTTTTTTTTCAATCATCATAAATAGCAATGAAACTTTTACAAAGCAGTGTTTGTATTTCATTAATGGACATTTCAATGGAGATATTAAAAATAAATCTTTTTTTTTAAATTTAAACACTTATTGGTAAGTTATTTCTCGTTTGAATCGATAAAATATTATTTAAAAAAATATTAGGTGATCAATACTATAATAATATGGCACCGTTAAAAAATAACTAAACTATACATTCACAAATGAAAGTATTTATTTTCATATTTCCATTATTTTAACATATTTATGTATATTTGGTTTAGATAAAAATTTTTAACATTTAGTCGTTATAATAATTTTTTCAAGAGAGTTTGATGATTGTAAATTCAATTTTATAGTTTTCAAAGTATTTTTGCGAGAAAATATGATTTTAGGTTCTATCGAATTTGATATAAATAGGTAGTTGTTTTTAACTATAATATTAGTATTGTATTACTTGTTATTTTATGTATCATTAGCATAATGGTTTCAAGTAACGAAATGGGACGTAACATTATTGTTTACTTGTGAGAGATTGTTCCGAAGTTAATTGAAATTTATTTGGCAATTTGAGCTCAGTTTATGCTCTTAAAAATATTTTCTCCATAGATAGCATATAATAAGAACCGATGAATTTGAACTTAAAACATTAAATGTGTATTATTAATTGTTCTATAAGCTAATTTTATGATTTTTTAATCCATTTAACGATTTGCATGTAACAGACTCAAATCTTTGATTAAACAACGAAGATTCAGGAGTACAACCATTCAGTTATCTCACGACCATGTATATAATATAATATATTGATTTATGTATTCATTGTTAGTCACAAAATGCAATTTGATATGCAATAACTGTGTAGTGACTGCTCGTCAACTACGATGCTCTACTTCGGCTGACCATAGAAATAGTAAGCCAACGTGAATAAATGTGGTAGTACATATTTTGGTAATAGAATAGAAAACTTCAAGACGTTACTCAAAATTTAACATAGGTATGATTTAAACAAACTATATATTCCTTTTTTTTTGCTCGACAATGAACGATACATATATAACTTACAATTATTTGGCTTATGCGCGATGCTTTTACAAACCTAACTATCTTAATTTTTCATTCTAACCTGTATATAATCAGTTAAATGGAAAAAATATATTCTATAAATCATACTGTTTATTGTTTTTTTTTTTATTTTGTTCCATGTCCATGAATAACATAAAAACAATAATTTATAAAACGTTTTAGGATGAGTTTATAAATATTACAAGTGACTTTAAAATACTGTGATAAAATATCATACTATATAGTTAACATTTTGACAAAATCAATAAATATGTGTAATATTTGAACTGTATTTTATTTGAAATTGTTATGCATTTTTTCTGAACGTTCGAATTCATAAAGTACACTGTTTCAATTTTTTTCTCGACATAGTATACTATAAATTGAGGTATAATATATGGGCTGAAATAATAGAACTCGAACTGCAGTCATTTATCTATTTTATTAGATCATTATATGATTTTTACGATTGTTAATTATACCGCATAATATGTTCGAAAAACTCGCAAAAGTGACGATTATTGGAACAAAAGTTTTAGTTCCCTAATGACTATATTTCGTTGTTAAAAAAGATTGCAAATAAAATTAAACAAACTTACGTTTAAAAATAAAAAAATCCCGAAAGTTTGTTTTTCTTTCAAATTGTAGTGACGTCGAGAAACCCTGATTTAAAATAACTTCTTATTAAAATAAGCGAAAAATAACACAGTAGTATTTGTATTTGTCGAAAATCCCCTAAGTTTTAGAGCTTGGGCTTATAGCGCTGAAACCTCAATAAAAACCGTATTTTCAGTGAAATCTGTTTCGTGAACATCTTCAAAAATCCCACGTAGCTTACTGAAACCCATAAAATAAACGAAAGAACAACAAACTAAACTAAAGTGTTTATACACATTTTATTATTTAAAATTATTTTTTTTTACAACAATTAACAGACATCTTAAATACAATTTGTTGTTATTATTATTATTATTTAAATTATACCATTCGTGGCATAATATAGTACAAATAAAATAAAATAATAACTTCTCATATTATATTATTAGTTGTGGGTTATACATTTGGTCTATTTGTTTTTATAGCAGATACAAAATGTAATTAATTTAATTAATTAAATTGAACACAATACAATTATAATTAATACAGTATTAATACCTATTATTATTAATTATAATTTCAGTCGTGGACAATGAATCATAGATTTGCCACTTAGGTAGTTTCAATGGTTACAAATAAAGAATAATAGCGAAAAATATTAGGTAATAATATTTTAATATCTCAAGTTATTATTTTTTTATAAATCAATAAAAAGTGTCAGTAATACTTCTAAAATTGTATAAATTAGAGCTATCTTAAATGTGTAAGTAAGAGTAAGTTTATTTCTTGACTAAATGAATAAATTATCAACTATTAATAATGCAGATTTCCTCTGATTTGTGTTTTCTAATATAAAAGTTGATGGTTTAAATACATTTTACTGATTACAATGTGAAGATTTAAAATGTTGGATACTTAACATACTGATATTGATTTAAGATTTTTATCATCTTGACTTCGTTTAGTGCATTTATTATCAAGATTACCAACTATATGCGAACGTATTTTTATAAGTTGATATCCACAGATGATAATGCATCTAAAATTTAAACAATCCTAGTTAGTAAGATAAAATCGTCATTGAAACAACATAATATATACAAACTCAATAACAAAAATTGTTATTTTTTTATTTTTCAGGCACATACATTTTCTCTAAATTCTATTAAAATATTTTCAGTCCTAAGAGCTGAGATCTCAATTAAGTAACATATTAATTACAATAATAATTGTACGATGGTATAAAAATCATAAAAATATTATACTTAAAAAACAGCTGCGTAATAATTAAAATTTGTGAAAAATCGGTTGTAAAATAAAAATATAATAAATAAAATAGTTATCCACGATATAAATACGTCGTCAATATGACTAAAGAATGAAGATTTGCGATTTAATTTCGTCAATATAATCAGTCGACAACGCGATTTCAACAGATGTAGAGATGACTTTTTTTACGAATCACCGAAGATTTTATTGTTATCATTGTATTTCCTTTACTCGCCCTTCCCGTACGCTTATGTCGATGCAATATGTGTCATCGGCAAATCGGTTACTTGTTGTGGCGGCGGAAAAGAGGCGTATACACATAATTTCATTGTAGTATATATTTTTTATATGCCTTTATATATATATATACAGTTTCCTGAAAGAGTCAACGTCGTAAATCTGAGAAAACGCACAAAAGCCTATAAGGAATTGAAAACGGTTGTTTTTATTTCCACCATCTCGAGGACCTAACGGCGGCTGTGGCGGCAGGCTGCTGTCTAATTTCCGAAAATTTATCAAACCCCGTGTCGTCGTCGTGGCGGCGGAAACGTATAAAAATAATAATATAAATATACAGTTATGTGTGTGTGAAACGTACGTATTTGAAGAATTTGATTTTTCGATTGTGTTGTTGTCCGCGAGAGGCCGAGGGTGAAAGTCATCGGGGTTGCCGAGGATTTATGGCGTTCGCCCACGGAACCACCACCACCGTTATTTACAGGGACAAATTGAACCACACATTATCGGCCGCAAACTACGGACCGAGTGGGGTTGGTCGGTCCGGCGGGTGGGTCGGCGAACGCACGTCGCTATATTATGTAGGCGCTGCCACGTACCCTCACTTGTACCCTTGTCTAGAAAACCAACGGCGTATAAAAAATGTAGTTTAAACGATATTACGAAAACGTGATCACACTCTAGACAGCCCAATATATTATATTTTGTTTTACTGTATAGGCGTAATAACAATAAATACGTATTATCTCATCAGTACGTGTACGAGTTTACATGCAGTACCTATCATGTACGAAGTATATGTACCGTGTATATAATTTACGATGTTACTATTACTAATTGACTGATACCGATATAAATAAAATAAAATTATAAAGTATATATTATAAGTAACAGAACGTCGTCACTTAGATCGTTTTTCCTATATAATCGTATATTTTTTCATTTAAATTTGACATATCGTTCGTTGTACTTTAATGATACATAAAACGACTTTTTTTTTTTTAATAAAGAAAAGTAAATTTTCTGATTATTTTTCTTTTTTTTATATTAAATTTTAGTTAGTATTATCAAGAGTGACAATTCTTCTTCAACATGTTTTTTAACTATCTATAATTATCTACCATAAAATTATTCAAGACGTAGGTTACTTGCATAGAATATTATATACCATCATTCGTTTAAGATTCTAAGCAGAGTATGTAAGACTGACAACGAAATTGCTGTATGCACTTTCTCATTACCTTGTTAATAACTCGATGAATAATATTATATTTAGACCGTGGTGTACTTAGCCACTTATTTATAATAAAATATACAAAATATGATAATTTTTTAAAACGGCTGTTACCTCACTCAGAGTGGTTGACCGGCCCATAAATACTACTCCAAATGGACCATTAACCAAATATTAAAACAATAAATTTGCAAAAAAATTCAAAACATGAGTTTTTTTATTTCAAAAATCAGCTAAATGCATTCAAATCGTATTTAAACTTTATTCAAATGTATTCACATTTCCAACTCGAACTTGAATTATTTATTGCTAAAAGTATGTTTCCTCTAAATTGTTTTATATATTTTTACCTATATTATAGCTGTATGTTTTTTTTTTTTTTAATTAATTAACTCTTTGTTTCCGTTTATTTAACGATTTTGGTTTATTTTCCTATTTGGTGAACATTTCCAGGGAAACTTATATGCAAGTATTTTTGAATATTTTTATTCCGATTATCAATTAATTATTTAAAAAAAATCAAGTACGTTTTAACCTGTGTTTATTTAATTGGTTTATCCGCTGGTTCTATGTCATTGGTGGGTTAAACTCAAAACTAAAAGTAAAAAATATTTAATATTATTCTATATATTCGAACTTACCATGACTATATGTATAATAAATTATATGAAAATATCATGTAAAGTTTATCACTCAATAATAGTAACATTAAATATTACTCGTCTTTCAAAATTCACAACAATTTTTCAACTTTTCCACAAAATAAACTTAACTATTTTATAAGTATATGTATTTATTTTAAACTATGCACGTTTATTCGTTATGATGAATATTGAGTTCAGATTAACTTAGTATATTATGAATTTAGGAGTAGCTATAAAAATGTTATGCAAATCATCTTTATAGGGTTTTACAGAACAATTGATTAAAATAAATTCCTTCCCATCAATAGGTCTAAATAGATAAGAGTATTTAATAAAATAATAATTTTAGTGTATACTTTATTACTCTATTACTTAAATATTTTAAAATTGAGTTATTCATAAACATTCGCACTGGTGTCAAATTTACCGAAATATATTGTATTAAATGTATGTTATACGCGATAAAGTTTAATTAAAAAATTTCGCATTATGGAAAAATATAACTTTTTTTTTGTCGATCGGTCAATTCCTCTGCAACGAACTTGATTTCCTAATTTTTTAATATTACAACTAAATAATGCTTTTAATTTCTCGGTCTGGTGCAGAATACTCACGTCATTGTATACGTAGACTATAATGATATCGAACTTATATTTTTTCGCGTTTAATTTCTTTACGACGAAGCGCCTGTTCGGTCTTGCAAAATCGTTACAAGCGCTCGAGCATCCTTAATATTTATTTATAGACGATTGATCCTACGCGTGACGTCTATAGTATTATTAATCATTATGTTGTCGTTACGGTAGCGTGCGGGACAGAATTCATTTGGAACGATGAGGGTATTGATGAAAATGGAAATATGTGCACGATTCGTCGCCTCGTCGGCAATGTCTTTTCACGTGCACCGCAGTACACCGAAAACGGAAAATTCCATACGCGTTTTTCCGTCCTCAAATTTCGCGTATGTATCGTGTGTATTACACACACGACATACATATGTACATGTATATATCTACGTAAACGCGCGATTTTAACCGGAAAACCATAAATCTGCAAACAGCAAATGTTTAGTACCACCACCGCCGGCGCCGCCTAAGTCGACGTCCCTTACTGCTCTCGTATCGTGTGTGTGTGTGTGTGTGTGTGTGTGTGTGTATAAATGGCCGTTTTGTAATAATAATATTATAACGTCTCCGCCGTCAAAGACAAAGTCGACACAAACGTTTACATTATTACGTTATTGGTGGGCGAAAAGTATATGTAATGTGTACAGAATATATACGTATATTATACGAACGTTCTATGCGGATCGTATAGTGGACAGTCAAAAAATATAATATATAATACGATAATATAATATACGGTCGTAATAATAACCGTCTGCCGGCCATAAAAATCGAAACGAGACCGTTATTAATCCGCGCTTTTATTATAACGATTGTGTTATACTGTGAACGACAGTAATAATAATAATAATAAATAATATTTATTTATTTATATTATCGTGTGTTTCGTCCCCCGCGCTGCTTATTGTACGCAAAAGGCGCGTTTCTCGACGAAACAGGGGACCTAATAAGTGTGCATAAATATTTATAAAATCCTACATTCCCCGTACGGGTTTAAACAGTACCGAGTTTACGAATAATACGAGTCTGTAGGTCACGAACATTTGAACACCGGTCAAAAAATGAGGTACTAAACTGTTATTAAATTTACATCCTCGAACCTAAAGCCCAAAAACGAATCGGCCTAAAGTCTGCGCTAATGATTAAGGAGTTTGTCGCTCGTATAATGCTCTATTTTATCGATATTATATAAGTATACTCGTAAAATTAGTACCACCTTTACCTACATAAATGATGTTTACCGCGTGTACACACGTGGACTCGCGAAACTCGAACGCCGTTTAACTACGATACGGCGGTGGCTATCGACCAAAAAAAAAAAATAAATAAATAAATAATAATAATAATAAAATGATTTCTTCTCGACGTAAAAAAAAAATGAAAAAAATGGCAAACAACCGAGTGCACAAATATTTTGCCGTCGAACACGCCCAACGATTTCGACCGCGAGCGCGTGTGTGTGTGCGTCGCGCACGGTCGCCCGATTGTTGGAACGAGATCAGAAACATTGTGAGAGTTTGATTAATGTACTGTGATAATACACTGTCGTTTCTGGTTTTGCGTTTTGCAGCCACCGTTGCACCATCAATTTCATCACGCGCAGGTACACATACACACACGCTCATATATATATTATATACCTACTTTGTGTGTGCGAGAGAACGGGTCGTCGTCAGATGTATATAACGGTACGGCGGATTTTCAACGACATGATTTATACGCTTTAAAACAAGCAAATGTCGCACGTGCGCGCCTAACCTACGCTATATATAAAAAAAAAATACAAAAAAACCTTTGAGACGATAACGAAGAAACGATTTTTCGCGTACCGACCGATCGAAAATAACAATCCATTTGCATTTGATATTAAGCGCGCACGGCATCCGACGACGGCCGATCGGTTCCCTATATAATATGGTATCGTAAAAAATCTTAAAGTCGAGTCTTTTCGAATAAGAAACTCTTCTCTCGCGGCGGCGGCGGCTTTATCGATATAACATTATCGGTCACGAAACTGCCGCCGCCCACGCGGCGACGATACAATAAACGGTCAACCGTAATGTCATTATGCTCAGACGAGAATTCGTCAATCGCTCTGCGAATACGTAGGTACTGCGCGAGCTAACCATCGAATAAGAACCTTTTTTATATATTTTTTTCGTAGGTAACGTGTTAATCACAAATCGATATTTTACATGATATGATTAATTAAACGACTGAGACTCGGTCACGCGTATGACTAATTTCTGGTTTATTTCGTCTAGACATTTCCATAGAACTTGGTAACGCGACTAGTTTAAAATTAATTTTACCAGTAATTTATCATTTTACAAGCATTCCAAAAATACACGGTTGTAATTATCTCCGATTTATTGCAAATTATTATTATTATTGTTGTTGTTTGTCTGTGTTTGACTAGAACTACTGTCTACAATATACTAAAATCAATAACAATAACGTTAAAAATTCTGAATTGTAAATTGCAATTAATTAAATTAGAATACACAATAATTCGATTAGTCGGTTTATATTTACCAATAAAAGTATAAAAAGCAATACTTCATGATATAGGGTCCTGATGTAGATTCGTCATAACTCACTGTTTATTTACTATGTAATTGTTTCAATTAAAAACAATTTTATTAGCGTTGAATTTTTTTTTAATCTGGTTTCAATATAGAAATGTATAACGGGTGAAGTTTAGACAATTTGAGCTCCAAGGTTATATACGACTAAATTATCAATGTGTGAATGTGTGATTGTAGCCTAAAAAAATTCTAAATTTAAATGATCATTCTAGGCTGACAGAGAAGATTGGAACACCATAGTTTTTGGCCAAGGTCAGAATACTGTAACTGTCGATGTGAAACGGTGAAAATCTGTGATGTTTTATTTACCTAATCATCCACGAGTGCCATAAATGTTGAGTAAACAATATTTTGGTGTAAAATTATAAAATATTGCTGTACTTATAATATCATCGCAAATCGAAAAACAATACATATATACTACTTCGAAAATTATTACTTAATTTTTAAATACCCAAAATTTCGAAAAATTCCTAATCATTCGGATAATATTATACGAATGATACTGATATACAATCACTATTATTTTGTAATTTCGAAATTTCAAAAAAAAAAAAATTCAGTAACATCCGAGCTTTGTAATATACTTTACATATAAAGTATTATCATACGTCACCTACATGTAATAATATATTATAATATTATACATTTTGTCTAGGAAGTTTGTAAACTTCCAATTCATAATGGATATCACACGCAACGAAGGGATACATATTTAATTTTATTAACGATTAATTTAATTTATAGCGTTGCGATATAATAACTTACAAGACTCGTGTTATCGCAGTTATCGTAATCTTTAATCGGCACACGCGTGTTTGATGTTTCTAAACTTTCTAAGCACCCCGCATAATATTTAATTAATGAAAAGTGAAAACTACCGACACGTGTATTATTTAATAACATACTAAATGCTTATCTTATCGGTCAAAGCTGCGAAATTATTAATAAAATTATAATATAATATCATAATTATATTACGTTATTGTATTATAATTTCAAACTTAACGTCTTAAGCAATTAGGGGAGATAAATAAAAAAAAACTAATCGTTTTGGTAGGATTGCAACGTGAATAGGATTACGGATAAAATAAAATAGTTAAAAAAAAATGGATTTTATTAAGTAAAAACAACTTATATAAACAGATGATTTTTTCCTTTATTTTAAATTTAATTACTTTAAAATATAATATTTTATTTATTTGTAAACATAAAATTGTCATAATCTGAATCTAAATCAAATTATTCGTTAAAAAAAATAACAAATGCACTGTCCAGTGTACAATATAGGTACATATATGTATATATTATTTTTTTTAATAATAATATTTATACTTTTAGGTATAATTATAATTTTTAATTTATACTTTCTAATCGATTATATTATGATAGTGTATCATTAATGTATGCTTTTGAAATTAAACAACCCTTGTGAAAAATTATTTTCAAGCAAATAAAGAAAAAAAGGTTTGTACGAGCATAATATAATTTTAAATCATCACGTACTTCATATTAATTTAGGATTTTCAGAACTGTTCTGTTCATTAGTCAAGTGTCCTGAATCCTGAAAATAATTAAGAAACACTATATACCGTATTTCTTTGAAACAACATGAAATTATTTCTAATCATCTAGCCACTTTTTCTTCATTATAATAAATAAATATATTTTTATTTAACATTAATTTGTTAGGATCAAGGAATAAAGTATTAAATTCTTAGAAAAATGCATGTATATACTTTATTTATTAACATTTTAATATCTTATTTTTTATAAATTTATTTTTAAAAAAATGTTGTTATATCTATGTATTAGCTGTCATCAGCGTACTACGCCCCCGAGGAGAGTTGTTTGCAAATTGTGTCTTTTTCTTATAGTTATTTCGATTACCTATGCAAAAAAATAGTAATTAAAGGTGTTAAATAAATAAATAAATTATTAATTAAATAAATTTTCATTAACAAACTTATAGATAAAACATACAAAACAAAAACATTTTTTTTCTTACGTTAATATCATTATTCTTACACTCGAAAAATATATTATATAATAACATTATGTAACGTCGTTAAATGAATAAAGATAATAATGATTATTAAGTAACAATATTGGGCGTGGCATCTGTGGGTCTTCCGCATCATAGAGCCAATCGGCGCACTTCTACTTTTCTATTGGTTATTATTATTTTTAGATACATTTTAACCTATCTTAATTATTCGAATCTCAAGATTAAGAACGTCAGTCGTAGTTAGAACGCAGTGATCTACACTTCAAACCTCGAAACACTGTTCAAAGAACCTAGCCGTTGTCACGTCTCATATTTTTCGACAATAATAGCTGATACATCTTCGATTCTGTACACACATTTTAAGGTTAGTCGTGATCAATTGTTTAATTATACGCTTTAAAAAATTATTTTAATCTACAGTATAATATTATAATATATAAGTCGAAATTTAAATTTTATAAGGAAGTCACAAAACTTATTTTGTGTATTTTATTAGGTATGTTCTCGTTTCGAAATAAATGAAATACAACACATACTGCATCTATATAGAAATACGTAGATATTTTATGTGTCGTATTTAAGGCTTTTCATTAATCATATTTTTAACTGGAATAGTATTAATAATTTGAAGCATCTCGAGTATTTAAAAAAATGGTTTTAAAAGTTATTTGAGCGTATAAATAATTTAATTTAAATCTAGATGGAAAATACTAAAGTTTACTCTAAGTTTATATTTAAAACCTAAATTAGAATAATATTTCAATCATATTAATATTAAAATATTTGTAATGATTTAAAACGCAGCTAAGTAAGAACATTCTACGTTTAAATAATTACACTTGTTATAACCAAATACTTGGAAAAATGTTTTCGGACAGTTTTCGTTGAGATGAAAATAATAACGACATTTAAGTATTATTATATAACACTTAGGTAAATAATAATTTTTATCGTATCAAATAACTACTTAATTATACAATTGAAAATAGCTTTTATCTAGCATATTATTCTATAAAAGTATTCATTGTATATAATATTAAAATGATATTAATATTCATCTCTATGTATAAAAGGTAGTACCGTAGGTACGTGTGATTGTAGTTTATGGACTAAAAAACTAGACGGATTTTGTCGAAAATTGTAGTTAGCTCTTAGAGATATTTGGAACTTTTAAACAGTAATTAATACTACTTATGTTAAGTTTGTACTGCCATAGAAAAATTCTCAAGTAGTACAAACAATTTTAAGTATTTTTAAATTTTGTCGAAGTACATTTAAACATTTAAAAAATCATAATTTTAAGAAATTAATTATTCAAAGAAAAAATGAGAAAAGAAATACTCGATAAACCACTCAGTGTATAATAATTTTTGGTAGTTTTTTGTGTGTTCTACGAATATATGCAGCGTAGGAGTAGATTGCCAGTGTTTATTTCAATAGTAGGTATATGATTACAGTGTTGTGCACGTTTCATGGGAACTGCTGGCAAATGTGTTTTCGATTGTTTTTCGAACGACAGTCCGATAAACTTCGAAAACTGTTTGAACTCGGATAAAGTCGCGGCGGTGGTGGTCGGTTGGCAGTGACCACAAATCCGTTTTTCCGAGCCGCACTACGATACTATTACAATAATGTGGTGTAACTATGTATACGGAGTATATTATATATATCGTCAACAATTTTCCAATACCAACCGATAGAAATCCAAAACTATCGTGACGGTGGTGAGGAGAACGATTTCCCAGAACGCCGGAAGTGACGGGTGAACCATGGCATCAGACCCTGTTCACAACCTCCCCATGCTTTACTCTATATTGCCTATATCTATGTATATATATATATATATATATATATATACACTATCGTTCGGATCGGAATAGTTTATGTTTTCTCTTGGTACGGGATGAGGCGTTCAAGTCTTGGTACGTGTCAGATTCCTCAGACCCCGTTTGCTACCCCGCCTATTTTTTACTCCGGCTTACAACTTATATTGTTCCTATATATATTTAATTAGATAGGTACACGCCGTTCAACTCCGATGGGTCTTTTCGTTTCCAATCGAATTCCTATCGGTCCGTTGGCGCGTGTCTCGTACGGCGTACCATGTACTCGACACATTAATTAAAAACCAATGTCCGGCCAACAGAAACAATTTCGGCAAGTAACAGAAAAATAATAATAATAATAGTAGCAATCGAGTGTAAAAAAACTGGTCTAAATGTCTTTAAAGTCATTTGGTCTGAATTATTTTTTTATTTTCTAAAACTTTTCTTTTTCTTTTTTCATTTATTTCTTATTTCTTTTCTTTCGTTTCTTGAGAACAGCAGAACAGCATATATACGTCACGATAATATATGCTGAAGTGCTGAAGTATTTGCCTCACTATACACACCGCGATTCTTTTTGAGTACTTTGAATAGTCATCAACACGGCTACTCACCCGCAAAAGAATGTCAGCTGACAAATCGAGTGCAATATATTCATACGGTATACTGTGATTTTGATCATAAAAAAAAACAAACTGACATTCGGCATCAATAAAATTTGTTGTACACCTATAGTTTATTATGTACACATAAGATATCAATGTCATGTGATGTTTTTTTTTTCATTAGCATGTCGAGGGTCTTAAAACACTGCATTTATATTTTTTTTTTTACTTACGACAGAGTAAAAATCATAAGCCAAAAACAATCAAATACAAAAAAAAATGGTTTCAGAGGTATACAGTTCTTTTATGTGTACCCACTATCAGGTTAAATGTTTTTATTTTATAATAATACTTTTCGTAGTATTTAATAGAAACTATCAGAGAACACTAAACTGTTAAAGCACATCCCAATCGTTACGTTTAACTGTTTTATTTTAATAATTCATTCGTTCTAACAAAATAAAACGTAAAACTCAAACCATTAAATATAATTTTTAAATTTTACAATTCAATTTTAATTTAACTCGATAAAAGAAAAAGAATTAAATTTTTACTGATTTTAATAAAAAAAAATTAAATTAAACTTAACCGTTTTTGTATTATTTTAAATGCTTATTTTTATAATTTAATATATTTATAAGATATCTAAACTCTAATTATTATTTATGATATTTCTACGTATTTCTGAGAAAAAAAATGTTTATTTTATTTTTATTATCTTACAGTTGTGCTATTTTAATTTCAATTTTCTGATTTATTTAAATCTATAAAATATTGTAGTTAAAAAAATAACAATAATACAACTATACGTATAATCTAATAGATAACCAATTTAAATATTATAGTAATTTATTATAAAGGTTTTTATTTGGAAAAATTATTTTTTTAGAACAAAAGTTAGTTTTCCATTTATTCATTATCTACTATGTTATTTTAATGACCGAAACTGCAAATATTATATAATATTCTTGTTTTTTACGACCTTCATATATATTATTACGAGTAGTCATAATATACTACCGTTTTATGATTAAATATAAAATGTATACACCATGACTTTAACATCAACTATTATTTCAGATAACAATTTATATACAGTATACAGACACAGTTTATTGACATTCACTGGGATCGATGGACAGTAACGAAATTGAATATAAAATATAGCAGCAAAATCTACTATTTGGTATTAAATAAAACTGTATTTAAATAATATAAACAGCGCAGTTCATGGTTTATGAAATTTTGAATTACGATGGTGAGTAACACTAGAGTTAACAATATTTAAAAAATATATAATTTAATCTCCTATGGATATTCATCCCTTTTTGCCGCTTAATAATAATTAATTTTTTTAAATTCAGTTTTTTGGAATTCAAAGATCATATTTATTTTAAAGTACTTATATTTCTTATACTAAATAAAGTATCTTAGCAGATACCTGAAAAGTTATTAATATCTCTAAGAACATTAATCTCTGCTATTTTCTTCGAATTAAAACTACAATTTTTTTGTAAATTGTTAAGCAGATGATTTTTTTTTATTCAAAACTAATAGTTTCTTTATTATTAAAAAGTACGCACTAAGTATAATAGTCCTAATATTTTTTTTACATTAAATAAAAAGTAAATTATTAAAATAAATAATTTAGTTATAAATATTTGAAAAATTGTTCCAAAACATAAAATTCCAATAAATTTATATAAATTTGTATAGTTTAAAATAGTTATAGCCTACATACTCATATTACAATATTCTATATATGTGATTTCTCAATGAGATTTGCTACCCCTGAAATCATTATTTGTCAAAGTATTTACTATTTTTTGAAAATATTTTCAATATAGGTACATTATGCAACAAAACTACTAAAATAGTATCGTACTATTAAAGCCTAGATTTTGGCAGCACTATGTGGTTACTGTTTTTTTCTGTGAAAACAACAACTGTGCAATATACGCATACAGTATTTATTACCTTTGTATACGATAACCTAAAATTGACAATACAATTTAAACATTAGAATAATATCATTATTATGTTTTTTTATTTTATAGTCATTTGTATTAAAAAAAAAATGTTGTGGTATATTTTTATGTTTAATCTGACCGTCGTATAAATTATTTTATAATATGGCTTAACATAACTACATTTATAATTTTGTAGGAGGATTAATTTCAAAGATGAATATCTTTTAATATCTTTGACTCATAAATTCAGGAGTGAAGACGCCTATAGAAGCGTCAGGCCACATTCTCGCCGAATCTAATAAAATGTCCTAAGCACACTTATGATTATTTTCCTTAGTACAGAATTTTTAATTACTTAAAAACTGATTGTTCTAATTATAATATTAATACGTTGAGATTATCATAAGATATACAGTTCTAAAACTTAGCATTTGAACATAGTATGATACTTTAGTATACTTAGAAATTCAAAAGTTCCAAATAAATCAAATTCATTTCTAAAGAGTTTTAATCGTGCTTTCTCGTTTTAGTTTTTGAGTGGAGCGATGAATGTATTGATTTTATAGTGATATTCATGTTTTTTTTCTAATTAATATCACCTTTTGAGGCAGTAAAAATTTATCAATTTAAAACTTTAAAAGTGGTACCAAACTATAACTATGTGATAATCTGTGTGGCTTAAAATATAAAAAAATATTATTTTCAAAATAATTGGGAAATAAACTAATCAAAAATAAGGGAAAACTGATTTCTGACACAATGCTAGTAATTTACGAAGGTAATTGATTTTTTTTTTTTTTTTTTTTTTTGTGTGCAATGTGCATGTTAATCAAAAGCGAATAACCATAGATACTTGAAATTTTTACCAAACGTTTGTTATATACGTTTGCTATATGGTTATACGCAAATTTATACATGATAAAATATTTTGCCTTTTTTTGGCCATGTGAAATAATTTAAAATTTTCAATTTCGTTTAACTTATAAATATCGATAAAAAAATGTTCGTTGTGCAAAATATCATATAGATATTATAATTTTATGTTATGTTAAAGTTAGGTATATATAATATTTCATTCGATTCTAGTTGATTTTTGATTATTCTGAGTAACGACGTAAATTTTTGTTTTTTAATTTACAACATACAACTAGATAGTATTTTAAAACAAATGTTTAAGCAGAATGTTGTATTTAAAAATGATAATGAATTGGAATCGGAATTTGAACGAATACCCATAATTTTATTATAAAAGTTAATAAGTATAATACTTATTATGTTCTAATAAGATTACTGATTAACAGTATCATAACCATTGTAAACAGAATTTATTCAACATTTGATATTTAAACAACAGCATTAAAAAAATATATTTTACTTTTGACTACGCAATTAAAAATAATAATATATAATAATACAATAAGGTAAAATAAGATTATGTTTGTACAAATGTAGCGTTATAAATAATTTTAATTAATATAATGCAAATATTTTTGTTCCATAGATTTCAAAATGTTAACATTGTAGTAGGTAAGTGTGTTATTATATATTTTTGTACAATAAATAATACTATTTAAGTTTATTCGTTTTTACTAAATATAAAAAGAAAATTTTAAAATTGAATTTCCGTATAATCGTAAAATTGTATTTTATATAGATTTGTTTGGTTTTCGTAGAAGAAAATTTTAAATTTTGATTGTTGTTTCAGGAATAGGCTGCGGATTCCCACAATAGCGAATGATTTGGACGGTAATAATTTATAAAATTAATCGTATTAAAAATCTCTGAAGGTTATTTCTGGGTATATTATATACGTAGGTCGCTTTGTCTTTACTGTTGTTTTCGTGGCAATTGGACGTATATCGATCGATTGATTGAATTTCCTGCCCACGTTATATAGACATACTTATACGACTTCTCGTCCATTTTGACCCGACAATTACTTGATCGACTCGGATTGGCTTATTATTGAGCTCACGTGACGCATTATATTCAGAAAAATAAAACCTTTCCATCACTTTTTTTTTTCAAATGTGGATTTTACCATTCGTAAATAACGCTTTTGATTTCTCTCAGCTTTGACTATAATTGTTTTTTTTTTTTTTTTTTACTCAATTTGTGTTGTATATTATTCGATTTTTCATATTTTAATTTTTTTTTCATGATGTGTCAGAAGATTGTGTCGATACTAATATTCTGTTGCTTCTAAATCCGGGATTTTTTTTTAAGGTAAGACTCACCGAATTGAACGAAATCTGTCATATATAGTATTGACTTTTCACCTGGAAATAAACTTTAACTTAAATTGAACATGTGTAGTGAGTACTAGTTAAACGTATATTATATTTTTTTGTTATAGATAATATTCAAAACTATGCATAATATAACTAATATTATGTCTGTTTTTCTAAAGATACATTTTTTTAGCCACTCAAACGAAACACATAAATATTATTTCCAAAAATGGTTATAAATATTTTTATAACCAGTCGTTCGTTTATACATAAAAAAAATATTTAAAGTCATATTATCGTGTTGTTACTATATCTACAATATTCGTTCAGAAAAACATAAACTATCATAATTTATTATTTTTATTGTTTTCTCTCTTTGTTTTGTTGTTGTTTTTGTTGTTGTTGTCTTTGTTTTTTTTTTTATTCCGTTAAAAAGACACACATCTCATGCACGTTTATAATTATAGTTGCACCACAGAATACATTTAATAAGTCTTAATTTATTCTATGTAAGCACTCACATGCGGTAAAATGCGTCGTAATTTATAGCTTCTATTTATACTTAACAACGCATGAGTTCTCGCGTATAATTCCGACAGGGCTAAATTGAATAATAATTGCTGTAACGGTATATGTGCACCTGACATACAGGATGATTTTTTTTAACCTCAATTCTCCCGTTTTTATGCTTAAATTATATGCACATAAATTGTTAGTTATTATTCAAATTTTACTTTTGCAATGTTTAAGTATAGCTATTGCAAATAAGTACCATGAAATCTTCGAATATGTTTTGAATTTTTTCGTTTGTGCTGTATAAATCTATAATAATTTATTGGTGACATACATTTTTGTTATTTTTCAATAAAAATATTAAGTTATTAATAGTTTACTGTGAAAAAAATTAGCACACGATGTGCTCAAAACATTATTAAACTGGAATTCAATAGTGTACATTTTCCAAGTTGTTTATGATGTCTGCAAAAAGATTAATCCTTGTAAAAGTTTAATATAAAACTTTCTTTTAATCGAGTAACAGGGAGAGTATTTGAAGGCCATAACAACTCGAAAACTGTTAATATTAGTACAAACATTCACTAATCACAATTTTAATAATTTTAATTAAATTATGCTTAGTTTATATAGTGACTAAGATGGACTTAATTAAAATATCAAACAATAGAATACTTCTTTATTTTAGTAGGCAAACGTCACATAATTTCAATATTCTTTTTTTTGATATGTTTTTATAACGCTTTGCATACCAAACTGCGTCACCATTTCATGGTCGTGGTCTCTTTAAGCATTTTGTTTTGTAGGTAGGTATATGTGTTGTTAGTATGCAATGATTTCAATCACTCTAGAAAATATTATTATTTTGTAAATAGTTCAATTACATCAAGAGTCACAAATCTTCCAAGTAAAATATATTTGTATGTGAATTAATTAGGTCTGAAATATTTACTGTACTCAAGTTATTAAATCTAATCAGAATTGCTACCTATAATTTAATCATTTAATTAACTTTACTTTATGCCCTTACGATGTTATACATACACTTTTTATACGATAAAAAGAAAAATGGTATAATGTATTTTATTTACACGAAACCCATTGTAAGTAACAATTATCACTCGAAATTTCCACTCCAAATGTTAAAGTCGAACTACTTGTATTTATACAATTAACTTAAAACAAGCTTTTCCCTAACTGTAATATCATATGTTAAGTAAGGTTAATTTAGATTGGATTTAGAGTCATACAGTACGATGTTATATGACAGTAATATGTTTATTATAATATAAAAATGGGATAAGGACATTCTGTCAAATTTACACAGTTGAAGGACATAAGGCTGACAGCCAAATGGCAGGAACTATCTGACAACGCCAAGTGACGAAAATACAACAACGTAATTATAAACATAAAAGCTAAAAAAAAAAGATGTTAATATGCACTTATATCAAGTCAAATGTTATCATAATGGTATTGAGGAAATTACAAATCAATTACAACAGAAATTGGTATTTAATTTAAAAAAAATGTTCTACTAATTGTAATAATACCTATTTAAAATAGAAAAAAAATATTGTATTTTTATTCCAGGCAGAATCACAATTATTTCGTCGGGAAAAACTAGACCAAAAGAAATTACAAAATATATCAAACGTCAAATTCAAATAAAAACCAGTATCAGTCGTAAAAGGAAACCAGTTCTAAACAATAGGATTATTTAGGTAAGTACACAAAACTCACATGATTTATTTATTTATATCAACTCGTATATCTATTGAATTTAATTTTCGTCAATTAGGTATTAATATATTTTATATTATATATAACACGCGATCAACTCGTATATTTTAACTTCGTAATATTTAATTTACAAACATTTCATCAGTATAAAACGAATTCTTAATAAATCGGTCAATACATATAGTGTTGTCGACGACCGACTGAGAAAGGTCTTTTGTACCGCTGAACCACCCACGATACACATAATATGAAAAGGTAGAACCCGCGTGCGATGCTTAGCGAGTGCCGATATGGGAGTTTCAACGTCAATTCCAAAAACCATGGTATAATTTCGCGCCGTTTTTGAGATACGGCGAACATGAATTATTGCGCTCGCAATACAATATCGTTTACTCGTACATAAACTATACGTAATTTATTTGAGAGGGTGTGTAGTACGTGTGTTTCGCGTGTTACGACATGCTACGACTACAACGGTTTTCGCGAGATCGCGTGTGATAATTAATTTTAAACGAGTTTGTAATACATAATATTATATTATTATATAATTAATAAAAACGATATGGCGTATTATAAATAACTACGTGTAATATACACGCGCGTCTACTAGCCAATAACTAGCACCGGCCAAAATCGTCTCGTTAATTTCATCATTATACTATATTATTATAACCGATTCGGGACGAGGGTTGGCCCCGTCGTCACTATATATTATTATTACTACAACGCCGAAGCGATCGTCTCTCGGATCATTTAGCAATAATAAAACATAAGATACCGTATTGAATTTCTTTGGAGTTTCGAGAGAAGACGCTGTCGTCGCCGGACTCTTTCCGCGCGCGCAGTACATTCGCGTACGTAAAGTAACAGCGAGTACCTCTATATACGCTGTACCGCGTTGACGCTTAATGAAGACTCCATTTCCGTCTCGGTCCCGTGCCCATAAATTATCGGATACTGTCAGGGCCCCGCCGGTCTCGATATCAGACATCAATTTTCGTTTGACTTGTTTATCGTTCCCAATAATCTTCTATATATCACGCTGAGCGTTAGATAATAATATTACGCGTTTTCTCGGTCTCCTCGTCGCCTCCCCCCCCCCCAAACCGCGTCTCGAAAATATTTTCCGTTCGTCCGTCTATATCGTATATATAGTATAATATATATTGTATATAAATAACAGATTCGAAACTTTTACTCAAACGCGCGCGCAAACGGTGTAATATATATTATTATATACATACGAATGTGTGTGTGTGTGTAACTGCCGTTGTAGCTGTCTCGCGTTTAATATTCGTCTCGTCTGCAAATGTGTTTTTTTTTTTTTTCATCAGTCTCCGCGGGACACCGAGAGAAAACGATTTGGCGATACCGTGTACGATATTATAATGTGGAATATATTTTCGCGTTGACGAGAAAAACGCTCGATTCCTTTGTTCCGTCAACGGCCGCAGCATCCGCGCGTGCATTATACTATATTATTATTATTATTATAATGTGTATTGAGGTGTGTGTGTGTACACGACGACGACACCGCGCGCATATCATAATAATATGGTATCACATCGAAACGTTTTATTTTTTTTGTACACGCAATAATATTATTATCGTTTGCGACGAAACAAAATGTATAAAGAAATACTTCGCCGTCTCGTCACGTATCGGAGGTTCCTAACGAATACTGCTCGCACTCGAGTTTGAAATACGTTTTGATACAGGGGGATCCGAAGAAGTAGAAAAAATCGTCATATACGTTACGGCGGCGCGAATTCGTTTCACACAACAACACGTATATTATTGTAGTCGAAGTACGATAATATATAATATTATTATTTTGTTTTGTGATAAGGTAGTGACTTTTCATAACTGTATAATGGATTCCAAAACGCCACCCAACGTTTTATAAACATTATAACATCGATTCTTTTCAGGTGCATAATATTCTGACGTATTTATAGGTACGTACTATTCAGACGATTTATAATGATATTCGTTTTTATAAATTGTACATTGTCAAATCGGTTGAATATTATTTCAAATTCCAAGTTATTTTTGGACTGTACTTCCGTTTTACTTTTTAGTTTTTAATAAAATGTAACAGAATTACAGTGCACACAGTGAGTCTTTAAACTCGCATTTAAAGAGAATGAGATTAATAATTGTGCTAATAATTACATGAAAAAGCTTGTGTTAACACTCTTACTGTCATGTCAGTCATATATGACTGATTCTTAGTTATCTATTCGGGTTCTCGAACAGAATATAAAATAATTATTGTATAATAATAATAATATACTGCAATATATATATATGTATAATATATATTATTATTAAATAATTATTGTATATAAAAAATATATACAAGTGCAAAAATATTATATATTATTTTATAAGTAATCACAAGTATGACCTGTATATTTTTTAAAAAAAACAACGAGGTCAAAAAATTTTCGTAAAAATTATTCATTTTTTTTTCAACTCACTTATCATTTCTATATCAATGTACTCAAAGTATACAATTATTAAATTGTTTTTTTAAACACTCAATGATATTTGTATGCACTCCACGCGAAAATTGTGTATACATGTTATTCATTTATATAATTCTACTGAAAGATTATTTAAATACAACCGAAAAATCTCGTTGCAATTTGTTTAGTTTAGTATAAAATTTAATATGATTTTCAACTATTCAAAAAATATAACGTAAAAAGTTGCATATTATATTTATTTAATCCATTATTAAAATTCCGACAACCGCCATTTTATTTCCATTTTCAAAACGTGACTTTTTCTGTACTTACATATTATACTGATAAGTGGACGTCATACAAATTTTAAGTTTTTTGCAGTTTCGTTGACTTCACGAGGTTTTAATATTAAATCACGTATTAGAAGATTAACTACATATACATTATATAATATATGTTAAATCTATTTCTGTGATATTAGGCTTCGAATATCATATAATTTTATTTAATGCTAATTGGACAATTTAATTATCATATACGAATACAATGGTACATAAATATATATTTTTTATTATTTTATTGGACAGTAGAACGCTACAAAATTAGTTCAAAACAGTTATTTTATTTTTTTATTTCTTTTAATTTGTGTTCCAAGTTGATGCAAGTCTATAATTTTTTTCAATAAATAGAAACAATATTACTATGTTTAGAGTTCAGTAAACAAACGACCAATAAAACAGTTTCATTTGTTTTAGAACTTGTTTCGTGGTCGGTTGTAGAGTGCTGATCGATTTCTGTATATAACAATATGACGGTAAAATTTCTCAATTTGTATCAATAATGACTTGAATTTATATACTGAATCGTATGCTTGTAAATTATATAAATGTATATCATTTTTTTTATTTTACTCGCTCCGATGTAATTTGTTGCTCAAACAGAAATGTATACTGAAGAACGGATTCATGACAAAAGTTTTCTTTTGTTCTCGATAACATCGAATATATAAGATATAGTGAGTATAATAAAAAAAAAGTAATTCAAATGGATGTGATTTGATTCTCATATTATCTAACCTTTTGGTATGAACGACTTACTATGATGAAAATGATAGTCGCAGTACATTTGGCAACAACCAGAAGTCTACTATAATAGTGTGTGGGCAACAATAATTGTTATTGTTAAGCTACAGCTTTCCGTTTAACAGACATCTACAATACGATCGAGTGATTGAGTGATAAAACAGTAATCTCTGATATTGTAGGATATTGGATAATATTCTCTATTTGGTTTGAAATATCGTATATATCACTAATACAGATTGACAATAATTGAGTTAACATTATTTTCTCAGTGTTTTTACAACTATTTTATTTGTAAAGATCAATAACATTGTTAAAAATACACGATCTAAGTACTATTGTAGTTGAGAATATCCTTACTAATTTAAGTGATACTGAACTGTTTCAAATATCTAAAATTAGTATTTTTGGAAAAAAAATTGTGTTGAGTATAATTTAAAATTTTACGATTAAATATTCAATGTATCCAACTTCCATAATTCATGAAAAAATCATGAGAATAACATTCAACTTTCTTTCTATTAAATTCCGTTAAAAATCTTTTGATGAAACTTTATTAAATGTTCAAGTCTAAGTCGTATATTCGTACCTTTTTGTAGAAATTTTATAAAATTTTTAACGAAATATTTCTAAAAATACATAAACCAAGAGCTTTTGACTTTTTTAACTTCTTATTACGTTAAAAACATTAAGATATAATAAAAATTTAACATAAATCGAAAAAAACTAAAATTGTTAAAAAATACAGTCCTTTAAATACTATAAAAACTAAATATTTTAAAAATCAAATTTAATTTATAAAATGTTAATATTTATTATAAAATATTTATCAAAAATACAAGTCTAATTTATAATTGAATCACAATAAAAATAATATTTATTTTATAACAACTGGTTTTGATTAAACTGAAGTCTTATTGTTCGGCTTTTTTTCTAATTAAATAATAATTTTGAAAGTATAGGGAATTTCTTACTTTAGACTCAACCAACCCTCAAAGTACAATTATATCTAATTTTCTACCAGAAACCATTCAAAAGCAATTCTTATCCCTTCAATTTCAGATACGAAATTAAATTTAAAAAAAAAACCACATAATTCGAATATCGATCCATTGAAAATTAAAAATTGTATAGTAATCTTGACACACAAAAAAATATATTTATATTTTATAATTAATAAACGTTAATAATGCTTTAGAATAAACATCCTGTGTCATGTAATGGTATTTTTCTACGAATTCATAATTTAAAACTTTGCCGAGTTGTATTGTTCTTGGAAAAAAAACAAAAAAAATAAAACACACACACACACACACACACATCGTTTTAAAACTAACTAATAAATTGCTCTACTCAGAATTTAAAACTAAATAACTTTCTTGATGCAAAAAAAAAAAGATCAATTTATAATAAAATAAACGTTAATAATACTTCATAAAAGAATTCTAGAGTAGTGTAAAAGTATTATAGTAATTTTCTACGAATTTAGTCTAAATGGCAGCAAAGTATTTTCCTCATTTAATGAACACTTTTGAAAAAGGTTTATTTGATTTTCAGTAGAAAATTCGGCATACAATTATATAAAATATATAAAAAAAAAAAAAAATAATAAATAATTAAGAATAACGATTTTCTCCGAGATAATGCAAATATTTAAATTATGTTAATCGATGTAGCTTAATAATTTGGGTACGACGATATTCAAAAACTTTTTACTAGCGAAACCTTTATTGATATGGCACACAGAGCCTCGGTCTTATATAGTTGTCCATATAATAATAACAATAATAATATTAAAACTTTGTTACTTGCGCCGTTGTATATTTCTTACAAATTAATGTTTAGTGTTATCGTAATCAGTATAATAGTTACAGTTCCAATGAGAATGTGCATCATTAGTTTATAATATCGTTGTATTTCATACTGTAGAGTACAATTGGTTTTTATGAATGTAATACAATAAAAAAAAAAAAAAAACATAACAATAAAATAAATAAATATAATTTGTTATCTCAACCACCGGTGCGACCTTAATTAAAGTATAATGATATCAAAAATCCGTCCATAATAATAACGTTTATATAGGTTCCAAAAAAGCGAATATCATATTATTATACATTCGAATAAGTATTTTCACAAAACAAGGAATATTAGGCAAATGTATTTTACTTTGGAAAACAGATGGAAATTGGTAATAGACAGATCGCTCTTCCCTCTTCAGTGTTTGGCCTTAGATTTTTCTTTATACAACTTGATTGCTTACTTATTATTGAGTCTATGTTTAGTGAATTAGCAAATTGTTTTCAAATAAAATCCAAAAAATAACAACTAATTAAAAATATAAATACCTTGATTAAATTTAAAAAAAAAAAATGTAAATAACCATTAAAGTTTTATTATCCTTAAATTAAGCAAATTGACACATTGCAGTAACACATTATAAATGTTTTTAATATTATGTCCAATTCTATAGTGGGTGTTCAACGTTCATGTAATTAAAGTGGTGTTGTAGAAAATTAGTTTGAAGATAACCCAAACTCGCAGCAAAACCCGTTGTTGTAATCTGACGTGCTTTATTTTATCATTTCGTTCTCAACTGATTCGAAAAAAATGTCTTTCAATTATTATATTACATTCAGTCAAGGTATCCACTATGCCGTGTAAGTATAAGACTTTTTATTGAAAAATACACTATGTTTAATCGTCCTATTAAACATCAGCTACGATGACGATGATGACGGATCATAAACTATTTATTTTTATTTTTATTTTTAGTTTAATACGATTATATTTTATTTTGTAATAATATTATAATATCATTTTTTTTTGGCACTGGGAAAATATCTGAAGGCGTATATTATTTATCATTCTACCCACAACGTATTTTCAAGTTGAAAATAACAATTTATACTTTATATTTTAAACTTTTTTTTGACGAAAGCCGAATTATTTTCCGATCTCATAGATCCATATAGGAGTGGTTTAGTGGTTTATTTGTATTGTTGGACTTGAGTGTTTAGCCATAATAACCTTCGTTACAAAAACTAATAACAATCATTAGCTCAGTATCTTTTAGTCATTATTATTTTTTTTTTTTTTTTAAATAATATTTGCAAAGTTTTCGATTACTGCAACACACTTCACACACACACGCGCGCATTTAATGTGATTTAATTTTTTATCATGTAAATACCATTTTTATTTGATCGTTGAAATTCTCATTTTTGGAATTTCGAATACACATTATTATTAAAAACCATTTTTAAAATTGGTTTTTCACAATAATATAAAAATATTTCTGTGTAGTACGATTTTTTTTTTCAAATTAGAATATCATTTTTTTTCGTGTAATTTTAAATCAATTATATATTTTTAAAATGATTGTTTTCTGATTTAAGTATAGTCTTCAGTGTATGAATAAAAATCGCTCAAAACTCTATGTATAGGTAATATATTATTATTATATAGTTCAAATTTCGATTTGAATACATCGACATTTTCGACTAAAGTTTATCATGGGCTCGTGAGTTTACAGAAATAACGAACGGTCTCATTTGAAGGAAAAAATATCTTTATCGTCGATTTAGGAGCCTTTTTTAAATGCCGTTATAGAAAAAAAAAAATAAGAGTTTAATCCAGTCGTTTATCGATATAGCGGATACGCGTGAAAATATAACGATCTAATCGGAAAAATCTGTTTAAAATATTATTATTGCATAGTGTCGTATGTATTATAACCGCTACAGTAAGTAAGTCGTTACAGACTCTAGTGTTTTTTTTTCCTTTTTTATTTTTTTTTTGTTTTTTCATTCAGCGCGCCGGCGACTGCCGGGCTAATCCCCTTTAAATTCGGAACGGTTTAACGTCATAACTGTTTCACAACAATTACTAGAATATCGACGAAATATCGGAATCGCGGGAGAAAATCCAAATTAATCCTCGCACGTTCGCCCCGTCATGTACGCAAAACGCACAGTATTATATTACAATGCATTATATTGTTACGGTGTACTACTATATGTATAGTGTTATCGTCTAGGCCGGCGACGGAAAGACCTATTGTCCGCAACAGCAGCGATACGCGTCCGCACCGATCAATCGGCCGCGGGAATTTAATCACGCGCGGTCCGGCATGACGTAGTTGGCTTATACAATATAACATAACGTTATTATACACAGTAGATACTGTAGTTATCATCGGTAATCTCGTATCGGCGGAGTTGGGTTTCGATAATATTAATAATAATAATAATAATAACAATTTTCAATATAATGCTTTGATGCGACGACATGACGGCCGTGGGTGGTTCGAAGTTTTTTGAGTCCCTCCGGCTAAACGCGCTCCGTTCGTTCCCGATTAAACTCGCGATTTGCCACATTAATTATTTCCACTATTATTATCATTATTATTATTATTATTATTATTATTGCATTGTTGACGTATTCGTACTTTGTACTTAAAAAATTTTCAAATATTGAAGTACTTTTTTTTTGGTAAGGTATTTGAATAGTTACGTTACCTAATAATAATACATTGTAATATAAAATCATGAGCATACAAATAAAAATAAAAAAAAGTACGAACGTAGATATCGCTAAGCTGTAGATTAGGTGTCGAATATGTCACTGTAGTATACATGTATTTAATTTTAATTTGATGATATATACGGAAAACGAGTCTAGACGAAGACGGTATGTCATCAACACATCTTAAAATATAATGAGTTTTTTTTTTTATATATATAAAGCTACTAAAGTAATTTATTTTTTCGTTATTATTATTGTTGGTAGATATAATTCAAATCCAAAAACATTGAGTTTATTTCGATATTTTTTATATTTAATTTTTACAATCTTTTTTTAGATCTTATACATCCTACTAGGGTAATTATAAAGAATACAATATGTATATTGTATTAAATTTTTAAACCTAAGTTATTTAAACTGAAAATTTTATATATATTTTTTACTATAAAAAAGGTACTTGTAGCTTGCAAGTGTTAGCAATGTTGTAAAAATTTAAACTTCAGCGCATAGGTATATATATATAAAAAAAAGAATTGTGCGTAGGTATGTTTTTAATATTTTTTTACATAATAAATTAGAACAACTTATGTGGGATTTTCTATTAAATTTTCAAAAATTTCGATTTTTCTTATTAGAGTTTTAGAGATATTAAGAAAGTTTAGAGAGTAACCAATGTATATTTTAATACACATAACACTTTTATGCCCATCTCCATTGTATTAGCTCATAAAATGAGGTACATATACCTGTAAACTGTAGTAAGTACACTAAAACCGAAAGATACATAATATATAGCACTGTATTTTACATATTTTTTCTCTTTTTTTTTATGGTTAAAGTCTAGTTATTCAACTAGTAATTTATGTAAAAGTTGCTTTGTTATTGTTCTTGTTCATATTGCGTTATTATTATTATTATGACCTAGTCGAATACAGAATAATAGAAAATTAGATGATATTTTTATCATGCAATTATTTCTAAACTAAAAATAATTAAGCTACCATAATAATTTATTAAATACTTATAGTTAACTGGGTATATACAGCTGTCACGAATAGTAAACGTATATTTTGTGACTAAAAATATTGTTTTCTTCTCAAATGATTGTTAAACTAAAGCGTCAACGCGTTAAATACCACATTTTAGTTATATTATTAACTAGTAAAATTGATTTACACAAACGGGTCTTATTAATAAACCAATCGTAAATCCCATTGACGAGTAAAACTATTTATATTATTGGAACGTTTGGAAGTTTGTGTAGGGTAATCCTTCATAAATTAATAACTTTTGACCACAGAGTACTCCAAAGGATGCCCACAAACAGGGATATATATATATTTTCTGATAGTTGCTTGTATTTAAATTATAAATTCATTGTAAGCATACGACTGTTTGTTTCGATTACATTTACGTGTAATGAAGTATAATATTATGGTATTTCATGTCGGTAAGTACATTTTACACAGTGCCATATATTAGTAGATACCAATAATTTTAATACACAAATAACGTACCTAATATATATTTAACAAATAATTCACAGCAATATATTTATATAAATTCAGTTATATTAATTCTAGGAAAAAAATCTCATTTAAATTTTTAAAACAAACTGATGTATCTTTTGCAATTAATTATTAGAAACCCGATTGGAACCCTTGTGACAGTAACTAGAGCGATGGCAGCTGATATAGTAATTTTGTCGACGAACATCAACAACAATTAGAGTGATAATGTATACCAATGCCGAATTGTTAATTCAACATATTTATTTATTTAATGCCTTCGAAAATACACGTTTAAGTAAATTCAATTAAAACTTTGTTAGAGTAAATCACGAATTTTATCGGTGATGAAGTTTGCGCGCGTCGTATCGTCATACGGAGACTTATGTAGTTCTAGCGATTGCCAAAGACTGTCTCGTCCAAAATGACGAGAAGCGAACCAACTGAAGAATATAATATGTAACGCAGTTGCTGTTAGATGCAAAAACTATCATGGCGTAAACTTTTGGTGCATCATTGAATAAAACACATGGGACAAAGTAAACTTTTACGTGTATAATTAATAAACAGATTAATTTATGCCGAGGCCACAGAAATGCAGTGACGAAAACAGTAGGTAGTGAAGAAAGGTAAATATGTAATATGTAATAGTACCCATTTTAAAAACAATATTGGTTCAGTCTAAAAAACCATTTCATCCAAATTGCATGACTTGTATAATTTTATTAAGCAAAATAACTTACTTTTCCATTGAAGTAATGATGTTTTGCTACATTATAATAAAATATATGAATATCAGAGAAGGTGATGTAATGTGAATATCAAATTATGTTCAATCAAACAATTAGCCAAAGTTTTAAATAAGTAATCAATTTAATTTAATTTTACATTATTACATGATATTTAAAATAAATAATAACGTTATAAAATTTAGCAGAAGAGATTATTTCGACGTTTCGGACTTATAGGTAATATACAACACAATACAATATATTATATATAATACTAATAATATTAATAATACAGTGAGTTCCGCTTAACGTGATTACTGGCTTATAGAATCAACTGTTGATTAGAATCACAAATGAAAATCCCAAACCAAATCGTATGTGTAATATTGTATAATATGTTTTATAGAATCAACCAGTTAATAAAATCAAAATGACCTGCACCGAAGCGATGACATTAAGCAGAAGACAGCGGAACTCACCGAATTGACACAAACGTAAGTAACAATAATTTAAACAAAATATGAAAAAATGATAAAAAAAAAATAATTTTTAAACCAGTAGTTAATTAGTTAAACCATTAATTTAAAGTAGTTATACAATTTAACATTATAATGACGACACCGATAAGAAAATTAATTAAAAGAATTGTGTTAATATAATGAAAGACTTTTAATTATGTAAAAACAAACAAAATATTAATGATACATTGATTTATTGATAAAACTATCATTAATCAATAAAAAAAAATCACTTTTTTATATCTGTCACATCGATCTGCTTACACAATAGTTATTTTCAAAAATAAAGTACTCATCAGTATTTAATCACCTATTATACGTACGTTTATTGCATTATTATCAAAATATTGTTATAATACGTATCGAAAATAGCGATCGTACATTAAATTACGTGTTTTGAACCTTGATCAACTATGTTCATCATCATGTCTATATCCATCATTGTTGTATTCACTAATTAGTAATATGTTAATTAATTATTATAATAAGTTATTAGTAATAACTTCCTAGAATACTTTTAAGACCAAAGAGAAACGCCAATATTGTATAAGACTTCTCTAGATTCGTAAGCAATGACGATTTTAGTGTTATTTTTTTTATTTTTTTTTTTTGGTTAAAGTAACGTGAGTTAGGTACGTAAAATTATACTGCCAGATACAGTTGATCATTAAAAAAAAAATGAATAAATAAATTAACATTTAATACCAAATTTGTTTGAGTTATATACTCATATAAATATAAATGGTATACATAAATTCTCGTTTAGTTCTTAAGATTAGTCGTTTTTTTTTTTTTTGAAAACATACTGAACATACTATAACGTGTGAATTATTCTGTTGTAAAATAAGAGTTCGAAAATTTGAATAAACCATTTTCAAGTTTTCCCTTTTGAAATACAAAAGAGATCATTGCATATTATTATAACGTAAGAGTAGGTACTTTTCTCGTAAATGATAAACACTAAGACTTTAAGATAAAAAAATATAAAACTATGTCACATATTAATTCGTAAAAAACCTTTATCTAGCTATTTTCCCGGCACACTATAATGGCACTAGAACTGTATCGCTTAAATAACAGTTACGACTTAAAAAATAAAGTTATTTTTCAATAAACAAAATGGTAGATATAATAATCGGATTTAGAAGTTTAATATAATTATTATCTTTCATATAGTGTTTTAGTATCAATACAGATTTTTTTTTACCAATAGAAATATTTTTAATAGAAAAACACTGTTAGACATATTTTTAATTTAACTCTATAAAATTTAGAGTTTAAATAATCACTCAATGTTTTAAGTCTGTCCAGCATTATATATTGTTGTCGTTAAGTTGACGTATAAAAGATTATGGATAAAATGTCAACATCTCTTAAAGTAATTTTAATAATTCATCTGAAAAGCTTTTTCACATATATTTACAAACTAAAAAAAAAAAAAAAAGTTAGAGCAATGTCAATAACAACTGCGTGTTTTTATCCATAATTTGGCAGATACATATATTAAAACTTAAAATAGATAAGAGCATTAAAATATTAAATAATTAAATAATTGATAAGTAATAATAAATAAAAATGTTTTCCAAGCTCAAACATAACACATTTTTTTCTCGTATACTGTTTGACAAATAAAAAAAATTATAATAAATTACTTTTGACATGAATTTTTATAAAATAACAACATAACATTCCTAGTAAAAATATACGATATAATATAATTTGTTACTTTGAGAAACTAAAATTAATTTATAGTATTATGTACGCAGATAATCTAATATAGTAAACTTCAATGAAAAGTGAATTTAGATGAGAATATTTTTCAAATAGCAAATTTAATAAAAAAATAATGTACTTACGTATATTATTTTAAACATCAAAATAAAAATTGTATTTTAAATCATCTGTAATCTTTGACAGAACACAGAAATAGCTATATAAAAAAAATGTACAAAAGCTCGAGCTAATCAATATAAACTTAATATTATTCGTTTTAAATAAACTATAATATCATCATTCATTCGCAACACCAATTTTGATAAATTAACAAACCGATAGGTATCCCAAGATAAGTTTAGAGTGATAATATTATAGTTTATCAAACATTAAAATACATTAAAATTGTGCTTATTTTATAGAAGGTCAATATAATACATAAATGGAAATGGAAAGTAAAACAACTAGGAAGACCTTTTTCAAACAAGATTAAAGGTACATAACAAAATTATGATATTAAAGGTTCTTCGACTATTACCATTCTTGTTTAATAATACAAAATGGCAATACTATTGTTGTCAATTTGTTTGTACAAATTCAATCTTATTATAATATTAAACATCAACTTAGTACGTATATTATATGTATATTTATATGTAGTTATACATGTATATAATATTGAGGATGATGTTTTTGACGTATTTCGAGACAGATGGCAAACAAATTTACCTTACAATGTTTATTTTATTAATAATAATCATATTATTATTGATGTTACGTGAACGATTGTTGATTCTGTTTAAAAAATATATCAACTAACTAAAATTATATTAAAATGGTTATATTATATTTATTTTTAACATATGTCTTAGGTCAATCCATATCAGATTTAAATATACAATACTTTATAAATACAGTGTATTTTATGTCATATATATATATATTTTTTTTTTAATAATAATATACAATGTAAACGTTATAAATAGAAAAAAATTATTGATACATAAAATCGTAACAACAAAAATCATATGAAATGTAAAAAAAAAATCCTGTATTCCCGTCTATTCATTATTTTTAACAAATGAAATTTTTTTTTATAAAAATTTAGTACCCAAAGCATAAATATGTAGCACCTGAAACTTTAATGTAAACAAATTGAGAAATTATCAATAATTCATAATTTGATATCTTTAATTTAATATTTATAGCCTCTGTTAATATATTATATTATAGCTCAGCAATATTAATTACACGCAAAATAAATTACACTTCCGTAATATAGTAGTTAAATTAAAGTAAAAAGAGTTTCAGTAAAAAGTTTTAATTATTTTACTATTGTGTATGCTAGTACTATATTGATTTCGTCAGTTACAGTAAAACAAATGAAAGTTGAGTAAAAAATATACACATTATACATAATATTATATTCGATGTGGAAGTTTGATATTAACAATTAGAAAAATATAAAAATTTATATGGATTAGGTTAGATTAGGTTAAAGGAGAAAGAAATTCAGAAAATTATTATAATTTTAAACAGTGTAACAGACGTGCAATCGATTATTGTAATAGGTTATATTAAGTGTAGTAATTACACTTTTGGAAAAAACACACTGCGCTAAATATTTTTAAATAATATTCTGTCATATAAAGATTGGCTATAACTTATAACAATTATTTTATTTTAATTTAAGTACCTAATCATTATTAAAATATAAATTTATATATGAAATAAATATGCTTCATTTTTATAACGAAAATGTATTTGTAGAAAGCTAAACTATGATAGAAACAGCTAGTTAGTTTTCATGTTATATAATTACGTGAAAAGCAATGACAAAGAAAATATTTTTCACTATTATTTTGCTGCAACGCTATAGAAAATATGATTAGAAATGCAATACAAGTTATTTTCATCTGATAACAATTAAGTTTAAATTTATTTTATTTTATTTTTATAGATTATATTCTAATACTATTATTTGCAGATCTTCCAAACACTCAAGTTTCATTGCTGGGTAGTTAAAACGAAGTTGGATATTTTCTTATAATCTGTAAGTCATAATATTATATATTAAGTATATACAATATCGAATAACAAAATTATGCAATTATAAAATAGAATAAAAAATGGCTATCAAAATATATAATTATTGTATTTTAACCTTTTATATTGTTTGGAGTTATATAATATAGTTAATCATACCAATTCATATACACTATCTTCCACTACGGTTTTGCTATGTTGTATAACAATATAAATTTAAGTATCGGTTTAGGTTAACATTAAAAGTAATATCTTGTCTAATTTTGTGATGCAGACCGCCATTCGTATTTAATCATTATTCTCGGGATAATAATTTAAAATACAGGAAGATCAATGTCCTCGATTAAAATACAACTGGGACTCGCCTGTTTTATCATAATATTTTCAGGAGACGAAAAGTCTATGTATTTAATTTTCAACTATGATTTTTAACTGCACATATTTGCTTGATTTCTTATCGCGGAGAAGCTTAACGGCTTGACTTGAACGTTGTCCTGTATGAGCGTCGTTCTAAGTCAGGAAAAATAAAAACAATACTCAAATAGCATTACGTGATAGGTGATAGTATAATATATTATTAGGGGAAGGGTTCAACAGGTTTCCAACTTTCGATCGCCCGTACTAGTGCACTACTAGAATATTATAACGGACGATTCAAAGTAAAACGTATTCTAGTGCATCACTACCGACCGTCGACCATCCACGAGAAGGATCGATCCCCGGAAATACTGCAGATACTATAGAGTGCGTGTGCATTAAGGTACGTTTCCGTGGTACGAGCAGTTAAATTACAGGACTGCGTAAACGTTATCGCCGACCGACTGTTATATTATTATTATCTTTTTCGGAACCATTCCGCACCCCCACCCAGTGTTACTAACACACTATAACGACCTGGAAGTCTATGCCGGTTTTCGTGTATATTAAGTTTGGGCGGGCATATGCGCGTAAGGAACATTATATACGTACAACACGCGTATATAATATGTATATATATAGTATTTAATGTGTATAACACCTTTTAGCGGCGGGCAGGGGCGATGTACTATAATTTTCGGCATTTCCATAGTGGGGTGGCGCGGTGGTTGCATAACAAATGTCTGGCTGCTGGCGCTGTTTGGAGATAACCAACCGGCTCCGGACTCGAATTTATGTTAATCCCGTTTTCGAGAGCGTTATACATATACAATATCACACGATATTAGGTATATATATATATATACCCACACTGCAGCCACCTAGTATCGTGACCTAGCAAAGCAATTAAGGCAAATATGTGTGTACACGGCGGCCGCCGTCGTACGCTCCGAGATTGTGTGAGTGCAAATGATGGCACAATATATATATATATATATATAATTTATATATTAAATGGGTATATATATACTCGCTCGATCCGACGGACGACAGAGAGAGAGAGAGAGAGAGGGATAGTGTGATACGAGGCTCGCGGACCAAAAGAGCTTCGTGACAAATTGCCACAATAACCGACGGTGGGGCTTCAACTACCCCTTCCGATGCTGCACAGTGCATAACCCGCCAACCCGACACGTCGACCATCAGAATATACGCCGCCGCGGAGTAACAACGCAATAAATAGACCATCGCGAGTAAGGGGGGGTGGCGTGTGTGTCTCCTCCACGCTATATACTTCTCCGTGACCTATACCTACGAAGAGAGTGAACCCCCCCGCCGACGGGGCTTGTGACTGTGTGTGTGGGATGAACGGCGGAAGAAAGAGAGCGAGAGAGATAAAACGTATATACGCGTGAGCGTTATAAACAATAGAGTTATGGACTCGGAGTGTACACACGCGCGCGCGCGCACACGCACACACAATCACAGTTTTCCCAACTAATAAACCAAAACCCGTAAGTACCTCTCTGCGGAAAAGTTTTAGCGCCGCGCAACGATGTCGTCGCCACCGACTGTCGACCATAACTCGCGCGGAAAAAGTTGTCGAGCTCGATCCGAGAGCGCACCCGCCGCCGCCGCCGCCGCTCGGAGACTCTTCTCGGGGCAAAGACTTGGCGAATAACAATAATACGTTACACCCGTCGTACATATATATATACTGTGCGCACTCCCATTATTATTATTATATATATATATATATATATATATATATATAGTATTTAATGTGTATAACACCTTTTAGCGGCGGGCAGGGGCGATGTACTATAATTTTCGGCATTTCCATAGTGGAGTGGCGCGGTGGTTGCATAACAAATGTCTGGCTGCTGGCGCTGTTTGGAGATAACCAACCGGCTCCGGACTCGAATTTATGTTAATCCCGTTTTCGAGAGCGTTATACATATACAATATCACACGATATTAGGTATATATATATATACCCACACTGCAGCCACCTAGTATCGTGACCTAGCAAAGCAATTAAGGCAAATATGTGTGTACACGGCGGCCGCCGTCGTACGCTCCGAGATTGTGTGAGTGCAAATGATGGCACAATATATATATATATATATATATAATTTATATATTAAATGGGTATATATATACTCGCTCGATCCGATGGACGACAGAGAGAGAGAGAGAGAGAGAGAGGGATAGTGTGATACGAGGCTCGCGGACCAAAAGAGCTTCGTGACAAATTGCCACAATAACCGACGGTGGGGCTTCAACTACCCCTTCCGATGCTGCACAGTGCATAACCCGCCAACCCGACACGTCGACCATCAGAGAATATACGCCGCCGCGGAGTAACAACGCAATAAATAGACCATCGCGAGTAAGGGGGGGGGGGTGGCGTGTGTGTCTCCTCCACGCTATATACTTCTCCGTGACCTATACCTACGAAGAGAGTGAACCCCCCCGCCGACGGGTCTTGTGACTGTGTGTGTGGGATGAACGGCGGAAGAAAGAGAGCGAGAGAGATAAAACGTATATACGCGTGAGCGTTATAAACAATAGAGTTATGGACTCGGAGTGTACACACGCGCGCGCGCGCACACGCACACACAATCACAGTTTTCCCAACTAATAAACCAAAACCCGTAAGTACCTCTCTGCGGAAAAGTTTTAGCGCCGCGCAACGATGTCGTCGCCACCGACTGTCGACCATAACTCGCGCGGAAAAAGTTGTCGAGCTCGATCCGAGAGCGCACCCGCCGCCGCCGCCGCCGCTCGGAGACTCTTCTCGGGGCAAAGACTTGGCGAATAACAATAATACGTTACACCCGTCGTACATATATATATACTGTGCGCACTCCCATTATTATTATTATATATATATTACGCACACACACACATATATTATCTAATATCATACACGCGAGTCGCCCGGTCGTTATTTTTACAACGTACCGCTTTCTTTGGGGGATATTTTTTACACGCGTCACCCTCGTCCCTTATCGACACCGAAACTTACTGCCGTCTCGCGCGCGGCTCTCTCTCGAACAAAAACCAAACTGTGTGATACGTATCCGGTCTGGGCGTATGACGTGCGCACGAATATAATATTTATTTCCGGAGTCATATATTTATTATAGGTATATATATATACGCGAAAGTACGAGGTTTTGAGACGATCATATTATGACACACGGTCGCGAGCGGTGTAATAGAAGCAGGTCGAAGTGTTTAACGAGTTCCGTGGCGTTTTGCGTCCCCAGCGATTGTGGCTTCTGGAAATGTGATAGAAAATGAAATATTGCGAAACCCCTAACAATAGAACGCTAGCGTTTTTCCGACGTATTTCCGCCGAAACGTCAACTGCACAAACGAGACGCTATATTTTCATAGACGCGCTTTGTAATCGTTATTATTTATATGTATTATTTTAATTCATTAAGTTTACCCCGTTCGACGGACGTCAAATTTTTGTTTTTGTTTTTTTCGCCTGCCACATGTTTTCAATAACCGCGGACGTCGTCTTATGAGTGAATGCATCTTATTTTCATCATTTGTTTGATAATATGTGGGTTTGCTAAAAAAAAAAAAACGACAAAATATTATTATAATTTTTTTTTTTATCTCGAGGACACTTGCACTTCATTACGTAAGTCAGAAATTGTATTATTGCTGACAGATGCTATTTTTGATAACACAGTGGCTTAATACTAACACGAAAATAATTTTTTGTAATCAGAGTTTTTTTTTTTTTTTTAATTCAGATGTGCCCAATATATCAAACTTAGTACGAACGATTATTATTTTTATCGAGGAACCAGAGTTTCTCGTTTAACCATCATCGTCGTCGTTTACGCAGTTGATATATATTTAATATAGAAGCTATCATAACAAATTCACGAGAACGTATATAATATGAACATAATATTATTATAAATAGAGTGTATTGTTTGAACGAGGCATCGTGGCACGAAGATTGCCATAAGACGTACGCCGCGAAGACCGACGAACATTGTTATTATATATATATATATATATATATATATTATTGTCACAACGAATGCTTACGGAGAGGGACAACAAAAATATTCCCAGACGATCGTGGAATAATGTATATGTGTGTATTACACACACACACACAAATGCGTTTGTATTTAACTGAATGTATTGGTGTATATGCTATGTTTAGGTAAACGGTACAGCCGAAAAGTAAATGTTTTCGTAGTTGGTCGAGTTCGAAATTTTTTTTAAATGGCACTCACTCGTGTGTATGTGTATATTACATACGATATAATATGAGTATAACATGCGCGAGTAGTTTTCAGTAAAAATTCACAAAACGTTATAAATTTGTGCCGGCGCAAACAATTATCGCATAACACTATTCGATGTTAGCATATAATATTGTTTTAAATATTACGCTGAAATCATTTCCAATGTGACTGCAGATAATTTTAACGACCTTAAAAATAAACGTGCACATTTTCCAAATTATAAGCATATCTGCAGTTATATTTAAATATCTAAAAAAAAAAAACTATCGCTAAAACGTAACTGTTCGTTTAAATTTGCAACAACTACATACCATAATATGTATTCGTATAATATTGGGAATAAGCAATTAGTTTGACTATGGGGCGGTTTGGGAAATTGTTTCTCCCATCCACCTCTCCCGACAGTCAAACACACACACACACTCACAGAATTTTACAAATTATTTCAAAAATTAATATACGGAGAATAAAAAATCCAATGATAGCCTAGTAAACAAAACGATGGTAGGTACATCGTTTACATAGTGTTCAAATAATCATTTATTACTAATTTTCATACAAGCAAGTGTATGACGGCGTTCCGTATAGGCAATTTCGCTACATGAATGTGTGGTACTGACTACTGAGTAACAAAACATAAAAAATTGTATAAATAAAATAATATGTAATAAGTTACTTTATCAGAACAACAATATTATATATAAATTAACTAGGTATTAAATCATCAATATTTCTGGGCCAAGACATGGAGCAGTGGATACACCAGTTGCTTAACGGCACTGGTGTCAAGGTAGCGATACTGTAGCTAGTTCCCCAGTGGTTGACCACCTGGGAATTTCAGCAACACACACGCCATGTACAACTTAACCTTAATCGTTGAGAAAAAAAAATAAGTCTCCAGCTAATATCTCTCTCGATATTAAAAAAGGTATGAAATAATAATAATATCAACCGAATAAACCGTTATGGATTTTAACTACAATACATGATGTATTAAATATTATTTATCTATTTTTATAATAAATTGATCACAGAAATTTTGCGTAAAATCGTTTATGAAAATTTTATCAATACATTTGGTCAAACATTTTTAGTCGAAATACGATTTAATAGGAAAAACGATTTTCTCACCCTTCGAAATTGAATGATAAAAATCTTTACAAATATATTAACCAATTAATTGGTGGTTGGTAATCATCGTTTCTAATTTTGTAAATTCAAACCACACATTATTGACTATTGAGATATATGATAATAAAAAAATAAAACTTTTGAGTCGTAGAATTCGAAAATAATTTAATGTGTATATGACTATACCATTAATATAGATATAAGTGACCCATTATAAATATCTTAGACATAATATTATTTATAAAATCGTTATAATCGACGTTTCGTATGTACTTTGATTTATTTAATAAGAATACTTTTAATTTTCAGATAGAGTATTAAAAAGATGCTGAAGCCACACAACATATGAGATAATTTTATATTTTATTTTATTATTATTAAATACTATTGTAATTAAAAAAATAAAATTATTTTGGAACCAATGATGCAATACTTAATTAATCGGCTAGAAACGATTTATTTGGACATTAAACCTAGGTTTTTGTATAATATAATAAAAATATAAAATTTTACTTTATTGAAATATGTAGAGGTAGTTCTATTGGTAGTAATATAAATATATAGAACATTTTATAAAAACCATTACAATGAACGCAAATTGTCCTTAAAGGACAGCTGAGTTTTCAATATACTTTGTAACTAGAGTTTATAAAATAGATTGAAATGAATTATTCATCTATATTATTTATTTATTATCTTCATTATATCTATTATATATTATGTTTATCTATTTATTTTGAATATAAAAATATTTTTTACTTAATAATGTTAATGTTTTTCATAAAAAGATTATTGAGTAAATCTGACAATATTAAATAAAACGTTTAACATTAAATCGAGATTATGCAGCTATCGTACAAAAACCACGAATTAGGTTAACTGTATTAAGTCAATGGTGAGCTATTATTATGATGCCATAGATTTTGATAAGACACGACTTGTTTTTAAAATACGATCTACACACTTTATAGATATGATCAAGTAATATCAGCGTAGACAAATAAAATAGGGTTTTCGCATTCATTGTTTATTTATATGTAGAATCATGATAATTATTATTTAAATCTAAATAATATATTTGTAGTAAAATAAACCAATTCCTCGAAAGTCGTTCATATATTTTCTACAATTATTTTTATCGTAATGCCATAGTAGAGAAACTGGGGACTTAAACTTATTGAGTATAATAACTAATAACTAACTAGACATGCCAACGATATGAAAACGGTTTTTTTTTTCAGAACTACAAATGCCACAATAGTTAGGCATCGGTGGTTTTTATTATTAAAACGGATAACCGATCATACCGTGAAAAAACCCAAGGTTGACCCGAAATCTATTGTCGAAGAAATATGAGTTCAATCAACAAAACATTCACATTCTTTGTACATTTTTTCGGAAAACGATACGATTCTTGCCGAACAACCGATGTCACACAAATGGGCAACGGGCTATTGAACATATGAAAAACGTTTATCTACACGTACGTTATGGCCTTGCGATAACTTCTATGATTACTTTAGACTTGAACGTTTGGAAATCTAAGACACTAAATAAATAACTCCCAAACCATAGAACACCATCGACGACCAGCGAATACGTGGCTAGCTTATAAACGCTTTGCGAGTCAACGACGATACAATGACAGGCAATAACCAAACCTAACGTTACCTAACCTAACCAGGCGCTCTGTCAGATATACACTGCTAACTGAGATGAAGGCAGTTTCACGATCAAGACCATTTGAGTGTCCAGTAAACAAACAAAATCTCTCCGTGGTGACAACGATCCGATATTCGATTGAAACTAAAGCTCGCCATAGTGCTTCCAAACCAACGTCCGAACGATGATTAGAATTGGATGGAAACCAAGAACTCTCTGAAACATTGACGACCTAACAGACGAAGAATTCCAGTCAGAAACGCTGTGGACGTGTAGACAAGCGATTTTGAGGCCAAACAGTTTAAAAAAATAGTTTTAAAACAGTTTTTATTTGAAAAATCTTTAGTATTTAAAAAACAATCCTTATGAATGGTACTAATACTGCCGCCTTGACGGGATTAATTGAACCTCGTCATTATACCAACAAAGTAAGTATACACATCCACTTGTTTTATCGTACACATAACGCACGCTGACCTTGTTGCCAATTCCGTTGTAAAATAATGAGTCGATTTTACTTAAAACTATAATAATATTATATTTTAACGTGTCATAGTATCGTCAAACCTAAAACCTCTATCATATCATGGTCACCTATAATTATTCACTGTTAATCGTTTTTATTTATACAAGTTCGTTAAATGGTTAGTACAATTTGATTAAATATATTACGCTTTTAAAAAATACTAACATGACAACACTAAAATTGTTGGAGATACGGTACATACAGATAAATAAAAATATATAACCATATTACCTATTTTATCTCGTAACATGTTATGATAATATGTTTTTTAGTTAATAAATTTAAAGTGTTCTTAAAAAACATTAAAGATTACAAATGTTAAGAACATTTTGATATCTGTCGAGATGTTCGTTTAAGTCGTGACGGGTGAAGATTATGTGTATACATAAAAAAAAAACTCATGGTTTTGAATAACTTAATATAATTTTTATGTCATTTAAGATAATCTTGGTTATTTTGTGCATGAGCCAGACTAAACATCTCGATTTTAGTGCGCAAGTATACGCTATTAAACGATTTTTTTTTTCACTTAGAATCTCGAGGAGAAGTACTAAGCAACATGACATGGGTTAAGAAAAATTACTCTCTAACGTTACCAGGAATTTATCCTATTCGGGTTAATTGGATTCAAGCCAAAAAAAAACATACACTACAAAATACGATCTACTGTGTGTAGTTCCCTCAAATTTATCTGACCTACATTTTTTTTAAGCTATCCTCCATTTGCTTGTTGTTCTTACACGACGTATTCACGTCAAATTAAACGTCACGACGTATATAAAAACAAATGAACAAATACGACAAATACATTACACAACCTAGACAAACTTAAACCTTGGACTGTACTAATATTATTAGAAATAAATTATATACTCTGAAAAATTAAACGTTACAATAACACAACTAAAATTTAACAATATTATTCCAAGCATTGCAATAATAGATAATAATGTTAAATTGCCATCATGATATTCTGTTCTATTTTAGCTTTTTAGTGAACGATCAAAAACAAAAAGTTTAATATCATAGTGCTATTATTGTCTGTGTAATATACTGTCAACCGTCGTAGTTTTCTAAACCTAACGGTGATGTTTTGTCTGTGCTTTAGCTTAGATCCAATTAGAATATACTACCGGATAACGATATCAAAGAATCCAAATAAATTTAAGATAAAAAAGACATAATAATTTGTATATACATTAAACTACGCGATTTGAGTTTGGACAACCGGTAAATCTAACTTTATCTAATTCTATCACACATAATAATATGGACCGCAATGTTTTCTACAAACATAATATAAAGAGTAATTCAACAAGCATTCTAACTTCATTCTTTTTTTCATTTAATAGTAAATGAACTTTACTAAAATACGAATTTTTGAAATTTATAACTTAATCTAACGTTGGTACTCTATAACTATTTACTATTTAGTATAACATAATGATTCCCAAAATTCATAATTTGATCAATTAATATATTATTAAATAATACATTTTTGTTTTGCAGAATCAATTATATTAGCTAACGAAAAATGTATAATCGGACCACATTTATATAGATTACTTAATTTATCGAAGAAAAGATGGTATTCTCTGTAAAATATCATATCACAATAATAAACCCTTAAAACTAAAATTTCCATTTTTTTTTTCTATAGATACAGCACATACAAGGTCGTACACCGCTTTATCATTGATTATAGACAATAAAACCTTACCACGTCCACCCCTTAAATACTATACTTCTTGAGAATTTAAATTATTCTTTATAATTTTACGCGACTGGGTATTATAATGATTTTGTAATATACAGATAATTGGTATTAGTTTCAAGTACGGTACCTATATAACACATATATTTAAAAATGTTAATTTATTTCACATACACTAACAACTTCTATAATTTCTACAAGGATGGTGATTTTACCTATTTAGTCTTCCTTAGAATATGACCAACTATACCATAATTAATAAATAACTTAAAATTAGTTTTCCTGTGCTATATTATATAGTATATACCTATAATAAAAATAAAAAAATCGATAAAAAAATTCACTTTATCTAACTTTTGGAGTAAGATGAGGGTTATTCTTACTTTTACTTTTTAGTTTATGTGATAATTTAAGGCATATCATTAAAAATAACGTAATGGATTAACCATTCCGTGTAATTCGTACTGTAATATTTTATGACGTTCACTCGTATGCCCGACAATTTATACTAATATCGCTTATTTTAGACGGTTCAGTAAATGCATCGACGGATTTTGTGACGGAAAAACTGCAGGCGTAAATGAACCAAACGATGGCGACGACCGAAGACGCGATGACAATTGGGCTTGACACGAGTGATCTCTCTCTACTTTTCGTAGAAAAGTTTCCAGGAAACCATATTTTCACCGCGAACGCGCACAATGAATCGAACGTCGATCATTAAAACTCCAATTTAAAACGTAGACACGGTTCGCCTGGAAACGAACCACTCGAATGACCTACGATTGTTGATTTTATTTCACAATCTACCCTGCCCCCCGAGTGCCGTCGCGGTTGACATCTCGTTCGAGAAAATTGTCCATTAATTTACACAAAACGACGACTAAATGACTATACAGCGCAGTAGGTAGGTATACGAAATTAATAAGTTTTTCGTTCGATTCAAACGTCGACAAAACTGTCAGAACTGCATGACCCCGTTCATGTTAATGGTTATTCGTTTCTCGGAACAGAAATAATATAGTAGAGGTATATATGAATAATTTAAACGTATAATGTTAATATAACGAGTATCTCGTATTTATCGATAAATAAGTTTTAGAGAATTTTTGTGATATTTATTTAAATGTGCAGCGACGAGTTCGGAGACGTTATTATAATATATATCTTAGTAATCTAAAAGCTTTTTTATTCGAGAGCCGTATTAAAAAAATGAATTAAAAGCTTTTGTAGTTGGCCAAAATTATAAAAACTCTTATTGTTTTTAATCGTAAAATATATATTATATTAAATTATGAAAATTGTGATGCATGACACATGCCATACATGACACGAGATAAGTATAGTACATATTATTCGGGTATTTATTTATATTTTTAGATAATATTCATCATTGTTAGGAAAATCGGATAAAACTTATTTGTTATAATATGGATAACTTATCACGTATACTATTTTTATTCTAGTCGTTGATCTTAAAAAATATAAAAAAACGTTTACACCCTTTCGTTACAAAAATTAAAACACTATCTTTAAACTAATACTGTTTTAAGTTGATACGGAAATATTATATGATATATTGATTTTATTTCATACACAACTAATAATTAAGTGACTGTACTATGTAATATTTTTTCACCACATAAAACTGTCAATTAATTGTTTGCATTTACATCATTACGTGTGTTATTTAACGTTGTGTCTACCACGTACTTATGCTGGTTATATATCATTTTAAATATAAAATTATTGTGTGTGATTAGGTGATATAAAATTAATTAATAGTTATAAATTTCATTTCGGACCCATAAATTACGTGTTATATACCATCAGTATTCAACATAATAGTATCATATTATTATAATCATGTTCAGTTATACAAACTGAATAAATCTGAACGTTAATACTATTAAGGTTTTTTTTTATTATTATTATTATTATTTTCTGCCTCTATAAACATAGTTACGAATTTAATAATTTTTCTGAAAAAAATAATATTGATAAAAAAAATGTTCGTAGATAGAAATTACAATATTACATTAAGGAAATTATTTATTTATTATTTACTGTGATTTATATAGGTGCTGTATTTACCATAATATCTCTTTACAATTTAAAATGTATTTTCGAATCCCTTTTACTATATTTCAACACAAATTCCATGATTCGTGTGGTTTTTTGAAAGTTCGTACGTTTTTTTTTTTTTAAGTGGTCATCAAAGCGTAACATTTATGAGTAACACCAATCAACAAACCAAATAATCTGTTATCTCTTAGCTTAGAATTCTAAAGGTCAGCCAAAAGACACTCAATTTACATTAATTATAGTAAATGTATTAATTTCAAAACAAATTACAAATTATAAATATTAAGAAAAATATATTTATAATTTAAAAAATATGGTTGTAGTACTAACAATTTAAATATATATATTTATATATATTTATTTATGTCTAAAACGACTAACGGATCTAATTATATTTAAAATTTTGTGAAAGTATTAAATAGTTGTAAATGTAAATTATAATTTTTATCCATTAGTATTATTATAAATATATTCAATGTTGAATAATTTTACTTGTAATCATTAATGGTACTCGACTGATCCGCGTAGTATACCAAAGTGGTAAAAGAATTTTCACAAACCTCAGTTTTAACTTATTTTATTAAACATTAAAAATAAATAAATAAATAAATATTTTAGTTTTAATTGAAGATAATATTCGTACTTCACTGTTGGAATAGAGTTATACTATACAATACCAAGTATCAGTTGAATTACGACGTATATTATATTTTTAGTGGGTTATTAATTATGTAAAAAATGTAACATAAAAAACAATAATTTGAATTAAATATCTATGATTTCACATTTTTATTTTATTTTATTACAAATTGATATAATATTATAGTGGGAATAAATACGAAAATAAAATGTGTTTTTAATTACTTTTTATTTATTCTTCAGGACATTGTTCGAAACGTTCTCATTTTTAATATTACTAAAATATATGACATCAAAACCAAGTTGTGTTTCAATTATAATATTTTATTGCACTTTCTGAACTCCGATATTTTTCATAAACTATGGTAAGGATTAATCGCTGGGAGCATCAGGAATAGTTTTCTAACGTGAAAAAAATCAAGCACACCCATTATAAATTAATGATTTTTCAATTAAAATTGGTGATAACGATGAGCTTGGGTATTGTTCAAAATAAATAAATGCATTTAGATCACAGCTAGTGTTATATTCGAAAAACGAACGTTGAAATAAAATACTATTTTATTATTAAATTCGAACTTTTATAGATAACAGAAAAGATATATTTTAACGAGTCGTTATTTCCATGTAAGGAAAATGTGAAATGGAAAATTTGAAAAATCGTCATAACAACGACGACGAGAAGTCAATTTATTATTTGAGTAGTTTATTTGTATGCTTTCAATATTCTGATGGGTTCGTGCTGCGTATATACATTATATACATACATATGTATATGTTGGAGGGAAACAATAATATATACATAGGTATTGGAATACTAAAAAATCAGCGTGCTCACGGACGTATTTTTTAAATAAATAATTTATAATAGAAGTATGTGCAATATTTTGTTACTGTGATTCTGACATAATATTAATACGAATGCATTATAATAACATTATATGAATGTGTGTGTGTGTGTGTGTGTGTTGTTTATAATGTAATTTCAAATATTTTTTTTTTTTTATTCGTTCACGTCATCATACAGAATGATTATTTTATCACAAAACACCATATTCACACAACATAAACTCAACTACAAACTGACTTGGAAAGCACATCGTGCGCTACACTACACTGTTTTAAATCACGCTGTATCTACCTCGAAAATGTGTATACCATCGAGATTTTAGCAATTATTATTCAGTATAAACGACGCTTATCCCGAGTGATGTATACGATGGACGATTAGTTTTACGCGGCGAAAGAAATTGGTCGATAATTCAAATCTACAACAGAGGGTTATTTAAGTGAAGACAAACGAAAATAATCGACCTTCGAACACGTTCGACAACGATATTCGTCCTAGTGTGGAGCCGACTTTAGATACTTCACGGAACCGTCGGGCGAAGTCGATACTGTGAAAATTGCACATTTCAACAATCAAGTTTCGATCGATATCCGATCGTGTACTGCGTAGTCGTACGGAAGTCGAACAATTTCCACGAAAAAAATATGTATAACAATAATGATTTTTGTTTTTTTTTTTTTTTGAACTACACTCATTCCACACCACTAGCATGTTATCGATATTTGCGTATGTAAATCGTGTGTACACACTACGTACATATTCGAATGCGTAATAACTTGCTGAAAATACACAATTATGGAAATAAATTATAAATAATAACGATTGCGTTCAAAACGGTTTTCGTTTATGTGTTTATGTTGTTGATTCGAAGTCAAACGTGCCGAGTATAAGTACGTCAGACCGACCCGCGTTTCAAATTTTCAATTGTATTGCCGTTATAATTCGAATTATTTGTAAAAAAACACAAATTCGACAAACATTAATAGTAAATTAATAATATACTTATTATTATTCGTTGCATGACTACGAACGAGACTTAGCGAAGAAATGCATTAACATTTATTGTGCTATTTTTTCTCATATAGGTACGATATATTAATATTTACGTTGTTATTTGTGAATTACAAGTAGGCAGGTATATTACTTTAAAGTCAAAGAGGTCTATTTCACATAATTCATCTCAGTAAGCATAGCACGTATAATCTACGTTTATAATAAGTATAACTTTGGCGTATACATAATTATTACTCGTATATAATCATGATATTATATATAAGATTCGTTGAAATAGGTTAATTTAAAGTTTACAATACATATATACGTTATACACGCGTTATAATCGTATATTTTTCTCGATAAAATTACATTTATTCGACGTTAACCATACGTTGATCATTAGTCGATCGAATTTATATCGAAGTGTGGGTAAGAATAAATTACATAATATACTATAAAACATAATATACTGTACGTATAATTTATCTGAACTTAACCACTGCAATGAGTGATGTATAGACCTTAACGAAAAAAAACTAATGATAAAATATCAATTATTTTTCTCGTTATTCAATATTATACGGTGAATGTTGAAAATATTTGTCGACACTTTTTAAACTAATATCCGTTTATAAGTATTGACATTTCACATACCGTAATTATTTTTGGGTTATCAATTTGATTTTTTCAAAAAAAAAATAAAGTTTTGTTACCTCATTCACGCCTACTCGTAGCACGCACACTTTTTTTTTGTTTTCATATTGTTGCCGCTTTTACAGCTCATTAACATTTGTGAGTTTAATTTAGTGCAGGTTAAAGGTGGCGGCTGGCCAGTCGGCATACCTTCATATATTTGTAAATAGCCTTTATTAATCATTTTTTATGTTGGGCCGGCAAGACCACGTTTTACGGTACAATAAAATATACCGTGTCCAGCCAAAAGTGCTAAAATTATTTTTTTATTTAATATTTACTTAAACGTAAATAATTATGCTAATATATAAGTAATTATAATTTACAAGAGCATTATCAACAGATTATAAATTATTACCTTTCATATATGTTTCAACGCATAGGAGCTCTTCGACGTTCACCCTGCAATCTGGTTCACGTATAACCATGACCACTCTTAGCGCAATAAATTCACTACTCGGTAAACACAAAAAAACCAAGTACATTATTGTAGGTACCGATCTATTCATAAAAGTACGCAACAAATTCGCAACCTGCCGCGTGTTTTAATAATATTATACTGTCCTGGCCTGAAAAATTCCACTGTGATAAAGAAATCCATACTCTAAAAAAAATTTAAAAAATTGATGTGAAACTTTTTAATTTAAAACCACAAATCTTAGTAATATTTAAATGTTCAAACAATTGTACAAAAATATGCCTATATATAATATAAGGTTATGAGTATAAAATACTTAACGTGAAATTTTCAATAAAATATTGAAAAATGCATTGTTTTAATTTTATGTTTTTGGATATGTATAATAAAGTCATCACTAAATGGTCACATCGATTTCACAGCTGATCAGTGATCATCAATATTTGGTCACAATGTAGAGAGTATATATATTTATATTTTCTCTACATCGTTTTCCCGATTAATAAATCATATCAATAATCAAACGTTTATTTGTGTACAGTACAGTTTTGTAGTAATTATATCTAATTACTATACATAAAATATAAAATAAACATTAATTAAAAAGTTTTTATAGTTCATAAAATATGAAGTTTTTTTAAAAAAGGTTAAATGAATTATTGTGTAATTTGTATAAAGTACCTACTACGTAAAAAATATTTCTATGCCATTTTCCACTAAATACTTAACTATAAGTAGAGATGTCCACTGCAATTCTCACTGGTTTTAAATTAAAATTAGCTTTTTATGTTTTTCGTCGAAATAAAATATTTCATGAAATGTGAGATCCCTATAATATTATAAACCGTTGTCGATGATCGATGTTAATAAAATATTTTGACGGTGTATAAATTATAGCGGTTAAAAATCAGTTATTGCTATCATCGAGACAAAGTATAAAAATATAGATTTGAACACCTGATAGCAGTATCAATAAATATCTATTTACTCACTTTAAGAACTAAAAACTTTTTTTTAAGAACCCTCTCTACGTTTATTCATCGACCAATATGAATATCGTATTTATTTTAAAGATAAAATATTATGCACCGTTTAAGACTAAAATTATTTTGCCTGCATTGCACAATAATAACGCGCGTGATACATAATAAGTTCAATAATATATAAATCATAATATTATAGAGAATATTTTCGTCCCGATCACATATGGTTTTATTGATAAAACTGATATGTCGGTTGGTCTGAGATCTTCGGGATTATCTCACTGATCGAGGACCACCGGTACAGAAGTGTAACGTAGGTTCACGTTATACGCAAAGGGCCCCCGTCTAAGTACACGTTGTCGTATCTATAATACATCGACGCGCGAGAAACGTTTGGAAGACGAAGCGGAATGAGTACTGTCCGTCACCGGTGATCATATAAGGGTACTCGCGGTACGAAAAGCTTTTACGCGAGAGTACGAGGGATAAAAGTTTGGCGCCGGGTTGACGTGACGGTTCCACAAAAAAAAAAATAAATAAATACAACCCTCGACCGGGGGAAATATCTGTGGACCGCTTGCAAGGGCGGTGTATAGCTATTAAATATAGGGACGGTGCAGGTCATAGGAGAAAAATACGAGTCGGCGGACTGGTGGGCCGTTGAACGGGCGGAGAGTGTGGGCGCAGTTGACCGTGTCGGAGGAAGGGATCAGATCGAGATTCGAGAGGAGCTAACAATAAACGAAATTGATATCTGCTCGCCCGTGACAGTTGATAAGTAGCGTGCATTGCTGGAAACTCTAAATTATTGGTGTATTTTCGCGAAAACGCGTCCGAAAAATGGATTTTTATTATTATCGTAAGACGAGACGTCGCGCGTGGTCATCGACGGCGATCGATAAATCGATAACGTCATGAACCGCGATATGTATTGAATAATATCATCATTGTTAACAGTACAATTGACTTTATTAAAGGAAAACCGCTCCACGTTCCGTCGTTGGCGTTTGATTTGTAAAAATCAAAATGTTTTCGATTGATTAAATATTACAATTAATAATATATTTATATTTTGTGTACGGTGACGAGCATACGTTTTCAGTTCGCATTATAAATTTAAATAGCTTGTTTGTTTTATTTAGACGCATAATTAATCAGATGTGGATTGATTTAGAATAAAAACGAGTCGTCGGATATAGACACAATATGTTAAATTATCGTATTATTAAAAAGGGATAATGATGATAAACTATTAACATAAAAATTATTGTACGTACAGTGAGAGACTTAATTTACTATCGCGCTTTTTTTTTTTTTTTTGTTTTAACTAATCATATAAACGGAAAAAAAATCTTTGAAATGATTTTCAAAATGAGACTTATGCCCAACGTTGTATTCATTTCCACACGTGACACGCCGTATTCGATATCAAACGAATAGAGTTATTATTATTTATTAAGTTTAAATAGCTTAGACGAACCGGGAATTTCTCGGAAAACTGCAAAGCAAACGACCCTGGAATATATTATTCTACTCTTTACTATATTATACTCTCGTCTGAGCTTTATGAATTCGTATAAATAATAATAATACCGTTGATTCTGCAATAATATTCGATACTTTTATAATACATAAACGTGTTCGGCATATGAAATTAAAAAATATATGTAGTCTTGTTACAAGGGTGTTGACTAGAATATCATGAGTACAATTACTTTAAACGTTTTACTATAAAATAATACATAGCCATTTACATACAAATCTACCAAACGAATCATAGAATATTGTGAAATGACTTATCTAATCAATACACAACGTTATTTTACAGCATAATAATAGGTTTTCAAAAATAGCTTAAAAACATTTGAATAGTACCTTCGAATATAGATAATTTATACGTGTATAAAAAAAATGTTTAAAAAAAAATTATTGTAATAGTATATTATATTTGCAACACTTTTTCAAAACTGATTTTGAAATCAGAAACCTTATATTTAAATAACATGAGATTTGTAATTAATCAATTAGGTAATATTTTTTATTAATAAATTAATACCCAAAGCCACATTATCAAATATAGAAATATTGATAGAGGCGTTGAGTAGGTTGAAGTTCTTGTTGCTTAATACACAATCATGAAAGTAACTGTTTTCAAAATATGAAGCAGTATTACTCCAGTTGCTTCATTACAATTTTTTGATCCATTAAACTTTTTTTGAAAATAGATTTATGCTACTACCTTGTGATGATATTAGCCCTGAATCAATATATATTATAATAAAATGTATAATATTTTATATTTTTAGGCTATTAACATTTTATAATAGTTTATATTATAAAAACGACAATTTTTCGTATATTTCATTATTTAAGAAAAACTATTGTAAGCTGATATTTAAGGATTAAAAAACCACTTTTTACTTAGTACAAGTCCATTAAAAATATAATATATTCAGTGAATATTATTCACATCATATGATATTTACCTGAGATGTAAAACTCAAAAAACAAATAAATTATGGTACGCATTTACAAAAGTATATGTAGGAAATGTATACCTTACCTACGTGTTTAGATCTAAATGATTACGAAATCTAAAAATATATAAAACAATAATTATATACAAACTTATAAACACATTTTGAAAAAATGATGAAATCGCGGATCAGATTTAACAATACATTTATTATTCATAAAAAAAATGGACATTTTCGACATAGAATAATCTAAAATCTAAAATCGTTTCTATCATATGATTAAATACAATAATACTTGTACTTGTAAATTTTGATTTACTAGAAATCGCTTTTATATCGTTCTCTGGTGTATATACCTAATTGTTATTAAAATGAAAAATCGATAGCGTGATGTGCATAAAACTGCCTATTCGTGATGCCGTGTGGCCTATGGAAACCATCGTAAGCCGGATTGTGGGTGCCCTGGTTAAGTTTGTATACCTACGGTATTCGAAACCCACACTCTAGTTGTTTTGGTGGTCGTATGACCCACACACCGCGGATATCCAAACGCAAAACCCGACGACGACGTAAAGCTCGACCGCCACCGCTGCGTCGGAATTTGTAGAACAAATGTTAACACGTCTATAGATATTACACCCCCTCCCCACAACCCTCGTGATGCTCTGCCTACCCAAAATTTAATACGGTCCGCTGAGCACACTCCCTATGACCTGGTAAAATATCGGGCGCGACACACGCGGCAGATCTTCCAACATTGTCGAGGGGCATATTTTCTATCGTGCAAATAAAACGATAAAATAACAGAAACGCGCAGTTGTCCGTAGAAAATCGTATGGCGAAAAATTTGATAAAAAATTGTAATTTAAATTTTGCCCTACACAGTGAGAATAAAAAATGTATCGTGGCAACGGTTTTAATTTTATTTCAAAAGTCGGTTTGTTATTTCTCTGAATACCACTTCAATATTATTATGTTGTAATAATATCACAATATATTGAATAATTAATGCAATACAACCATTAAATGAATACATTAATCATATTTTAAAATGACTATTAAATTATTTGCGCATATTAAGTAGTTCCGATCCTAAAACATCTCTTAAATAACTCTTGCCTTATCGACTTTATTCTGTAAATTTGTCGAAAATGTCATAATCTAAAACACACCTTACTTTACTGGCGGTTAGGCATTAACTTGACTCTACCTAATAACCTGTATGTATTTAGACGAGTTATTAGTACATCTTAATGCCCCCCCCCCCAAACTTTATTAGTACAATTGATCAATCTTTCAACAACACAGAGAATACCATGTTGCCGACTTCATAATAAATTAAAATTGTTATGCCTTACGTAGGTACGTTTCACCGATACCGACTTACTTCAAAGAAGCTGTCTGAGCTTGATCTTCTTTATTAACATATTATTGAACTTTATAGACTATATAATTCACTATCTCTGCCATTATTACCACAGCGCATACATCTATTATCCCTTTTTAAATCTCCCAACATCCTTTTCTATTATTCAAAATATATTCTCGACATGATTAAAAAAAAAATATATATTTTCCTTATAATGTTAAATTTTCAAAACTAATTGAAATAGAAAATTTTAATTCAAACGAAAAAATTTAAGCATCTTACAAAAATTGAAAGTATAATTAAAAATCTTCACAGGTAAACATTAGGTATCTACAAATTAAGTATCCATTAATGATTTATATTATATAATAATGTAACTAAATAATTATCAAAATCTAAAAAAATATATTATTGATTTATAATACTACCTTTATTAAATTGGTGTAATATAAGTTGTAACCACCATTTACTTACAGCTACTTACAACTCTTCATAACTAACCTAATGATATCAGCATTTCATAGAATTTTATAGAATTTTAGCTGAAGTCACTTATTATTCGGTAAAAATTATTTATATAAAATTTCAATTTATTGAATTCATCGAATGAAAACGATAAATTATTTAGAGGAATCCAAACTTAATGATATTTCTATGTTAAATAAGCAAATATAATTTTACTTAAATAAAAAGAAAAATCATAAAGTTTTCATTTTCTCACTATTGATTCTATTCTGTAATTGAAAAAAAAATACATTTTATTTTTAGTGATTAATAGTACAGTTTAAACATAATTTACTTATTATAACAATTTATAAGTTATATATAATTTATCTTCTGTTGAATGTATTTAATTTTATTACAGTTCAATATAAATATTAAGACAATAAAAAGTAAAGAACTATCTAGTATTATGAATATTAACTAATAATCGATTTATTTATATATTAAACATGAAAATAATATATAAGCCAATTATTTTAGCTGAAAACTGATAAGTAAACAAATATGTAATTATGTTTATTATTAATGTTAATATTGTAAGTACCGACAATGCAAATATTTTATTATTATCAAAATGTTATTTAGGTACGTCTTGTTTAATTTTAATCATATTTACCCGGGACTTGTGTTTGTATGAATTTTTTGTTGTTTTTTTTTTTTTTGCTATTGCATTATGAAATAAAAATCGATTGAAATCATATTAACAGTGACTCATTCATAAATCACACATGAATAAATGCTTGTCATATTTCACGTCCAATATATAATGTCAATATAAATTCGTTGTTCAATATAATAATACATGTTTATAGCTTTTTTTTTTTTTTGCAAATCCTATTCCACTTGATCATGTTGACGTTGTCATTGTGATTCGGGAAAATGAATGTCTTTGTACACTAAAACAAACATTCGAAATTGATTAATTAACGACTTGTAACAAACAATTTATGTAGAAATTATTTTATTGAGAACCAAACGACGCGACGGCTTAGAGATAATTTCAAACAAAATAACCGGCATGCTGAAAAAAAACAAAAATACACATTAAAAAAATACAAAAATATTATTACGGTTACTGGAGTAGAAAGTCACTGTACAGAATACACAGTGCCGTTTATTAAAAAAAATAAAATATAATTTATTATGCCTCTTTAATTTTATTCAAAAACTGTCGAAACATAGTATAGCGCAATGGTTAATTAAAGTATTAATTTATACTTTACGTTAATAGAATAACGTTATAGTATATTTTAGATGAGATACCTAACAAACAAAACAAAAATAAGATATATTTATTTTTCGAAATCGCATAATATATAACTTTCTAATATTGCACTATAATATCATATTGTATACTATATGTAAATAACTACCATTATTTTTTATTAATTTTATAAAAATTAATCAAACGATTGTATTATGTAATAATAGTTATATAATCTTTCCATCTTGGCACTCGACAACCCTTCAGATAATATGAAAAATATAATGTTACATAACTATTTAAACAAATATTATTATGTTATTCTCTATCTTAATTCGTGGAATTATGATATATTTTTTTAAATAAAATATAATTTCCGGTCAATTTTTTTTTTCATCAAGTTTTGACAGTTGCCGAGTGCCAAGAATAACTGAACTGATTATAATATAATCTATTATGAAAAATCCACGGAATGGGGCATAGGTTCACGGAAAGGGAGGCAGACTGTGGAATTTGCTTTCCTGGCTTTTCAAAAATATGTTTTAAGATAGATTACTATTTATTATGTAACAAATCCTAACGTTGCTCCCTCCTGGAAAAATGTCTGCGGGCACTTATGTCCATGGGCCAATAATTATTTTGTAGAATAATATGAAGATAAAGAATTTTTCTTTAATGAAGTTAACTCAATATAAGTTACAAATTTAAATAAATTTAAAATAAAATATATTTAAAAGTAAATTTCAAAATGCATTCATATTATACAACGTTCGTTTTCCCAAAAACATAATTTATTTATATTTAATTACTTTAATATTTTGTTATGGATCTAAAAACGTATATTTTTCAATTCAATTTATTTATTATTTATCAATAATTGTTTTCATGTACATGTATACATTATACAAAATATATTGATTGCAGTACCTAATATGATTATCGTTGTTGGGCTTTATCCTTAGCCAAAACCTCACTGACAAACAAGTATTAGTTGAGTTAACTTTTTTAACAAAAAGTCCGACCATATTAGCCGTTATTGTTTTTGCATGTTCGGTTACAGATAGCCCAATTAATAGTTTTAAAACATTTCGTTTCAAATGTTTTGAAGTAATTGAATATTACGAGACGTGAATTGATGAATTGATAATAGCTTTGTCGAAACACTATAGGCAGTTACTTGCCAAAAATTAGAGTATTATTAAAAAAAACTTTTCCTTCAATGTATAAGAAAGTTTTCTTTCATTTTTTTAAACTAATAATAAATGATTATTAAATGTAGTGTTTTATTTTGTTGCCATTACTCTGGAATTAAAATTTCAAAGAAAAAAATACAATATAACTTTACTTTTCTTTTGAGCCACGTGTTGTCGATTCTTTTCTTAATTTTTATTTTCGTAACTTAATCAGAATCATAGACGTTATAAAACCAAATAAACATGTTTTCAATATGCAGTTTTTATATCAAAAATATAAACTGATTTTTAAAATCTATATCTTAATAGATCGATCAGTATGGAATTAAAACAGGTCTAGTTAGTACAAACATTTTAATGACTCACAAACTACTCGCTCGATACTTTTTTTATCTAAATAAGTGGATCCATAAAAATATAAAAATCTTTAGTTTAAAAACTTTTATTAAAAATGATTGGTTCTCAAATGAAATATATATATATTCACGTTACACTCTCCAAATAGGATAGACAATGTAAGTATTAAAACAAATAATCCTATTATGTATTATATTTGAACATTTTAAAAATTGTATATAATTTAAACAAACGAAAGGATAAAAAAGTAAGTGATTACTGACCATGGTCTGTGAATCACTTTATATATTCATCATCATAAACGTAAATTCTGATTATGAATTTAGTATACTAAATCCGTCTAATGATACAACCATAAACTAAGTTTAAATGGTAGGAAATGAATTTATCCTATGATGAAAGAAAAAATGTGATAGATAATGACTGATGTACATAATACAAAACATAATAAAATACTTTGATATGGTAACAACCATCGATGCATGACATTTATTTTTATACTATATTTCTCGGAATAAAATATCTTATAGTATGTTTATTGTTTATAATGGCATCGTTTAAAAACCGCATTTCATAACTATAATGTATAAAAAATAATAATAATAATAATAACGACGGTTTGAATTCTATATATATGTTAACAGTTTTCTAAAAACAATAATGTTTTCCCGTACACAAAACTGGTCCAAAAGGATTGCAATTTTTCAAATGTGGTCGAATGAAACGCAAGCTGGCGACCAACGGTTTCGTCTCGGGACGATTGTATATATTGTGCCCGAGGACTGCGCGGGACAATGAAAATGTTATTTTAATATACAATGTTTTTTATTATTTATTATTATTTATTTTGAAATTGATCGCGGTGGGTCACGGCGGGAATCGGTGTATAAGAAACGGTGTATAAAATATCATTATTATTGTAATGGCTTTTATTTTCGGTTAAACGTAACGTGTACGTTGAAATGCGTCGCGATACGAGCGGGCTATACTTTTTAATGGTGCGCGTAGCGCGCGCGCGACGTGAAAGACTGTCGCCGGAAAAAAATTATACGGACACGATTAAATAAGAATTGAAGATGATCTATACAGTGCCACGCACGGTTAAACAGCGGAATGTCGTGTGTCGAATTCCGGAACGGAACACATCTAAGGCCAACTTATTTACGTTTATCCGCAATACCTCGGCGTACACGCGTATTATAATTATATATAGGTGCGCGAAAAGTGCCGTATTTTGGATTCAAAAGGCACGCAGTCTGTGTAGTAGGTACCCACTACAGCTACTATTAGATACGGAAACACTGATCGGTATGTACGGTATGAGCACCGACAAAGGCGCATACCACCGCGTGTACACTGTATATAGCATGGTATATACGAGCTATTTCAGCTCGTCGATATAAAATAATACGTAGTCATCTAGACCAGAGGTTCTAAAACCGCGGTCCGGCTCGTCCCCCCCTCGGGAGCGATCTAAACCGTCGTGCCCGGGGTCCGCGGCGCTAACAAGTAACACTTTGAAAGTTTTAATTCCGTTCTCGGGAATTTATTCGTGCAAAAAAAGCCTTCTGCACCGTTGTGTTTGTATCAAAAACAAATTTCGAAACCGCACAGAAAACATATTACGGAGTCCGAACTATTTACGATTAATGAGTATTATTATCGGTACCGAAGTTCAAAAACTAATTTCTGGAATGCAAAACTGACCACCGCGTTAAGAAATTAAAATTAAATTTGTAAAATAATTAATAAAGTTAAGTATATTATTTAAAACTATTACGAAACACGTTTCTTGTTATATCATCTTTATGTGATTATAGTAATATTATAATATTAGTTATGATAACAATTAATAATATGTATCTATTTTTTTTTTTAAATGGATACTTAGAACAAAATTGGAAACGTGTATGTTTAAAAATGTCTTTCTTCAGCCGTTCAAATACTTCAAAATTGTAAGAACCAGTGACCTAGACTATAATAGTATATTATTTACGACTATCGATTACTGTAAATTTAGACTTTAAAACGATTACAAAAATTTTAGCCAAAAAATGTACTTGGGCATAGTAAGCTTCATTTTAAAGAGTTATTAGTGGAGGAATAATGGCTAAAAAAATTTAAATTCTTGCTTAGAAATACTTAAAAACCATGAGCATTCAAAGATTTCCTCTAACATAAATACATAATACGTGTACATAAATGTAGTATAGTATAATAACTTAAGTATTATGTTCAGCATAGAAACTGAAGTCGATTGTTTAATTTTTAAATACATTAATTATTATCATTATTATATCAATGACATATAATAATTGTTCTGAAACATAAACAGTATAGAACTATGAAGTTGAATCTTTTTGAAAAATATACACTGGTTATGCGCTTTATATTCAAGTTTATTTAGAAGCGAAGCAACTTTCCCAATATCAATCCTTCCAATTTATTATTAAGTAATAGAAAAATCCAAATAGATAATATATTATTATGTAAAAACGGAATTATATTATAAACAAATACAAATAGTAACCTACTCGCAATCTGATATTCGAACCTGACAGTCCTATTTTATAGGATATATTACATTTATACTTACATTAAAAATATAATACGTCTAAATCCTATTAAACAAAAACTAAAAAGCTGGTAACTCGAAAAAAGTAGAAAATAATGGTCATAGAAATTATATAATAATATTCTTTAGAATGGTATAGTTCATCGATTGAAATATCTATAAGATGATTATGAGTCTCTATATTATAATGTTTATACAGATAATATTATTTTTATGAAAAGTGTTTGACTACTGAGCAGTGCGCCAATTTGTTTGAGTTAATACATAATATTATAAAAAAATATATATCAAACTATTAGATATTAATCTAATTTTAAATCAAATTCCATGATTTTTATCGTTTGTGCCGCTGCACATAAAAGCTAATTTTCTTTAAAAAAAAATATTTTTTATCCCCGGGGATTTCACACGATCACTCGCAGTGAGGAATCTTATATTTTGTCTTCATTACAGGCGCGTACGCTATAATAATATTATATTACGATGTTTTAGTACGTTCCTACGTTGTTATTTACTATTACCACTTTTTTTTTAGAAGCTGATTGATTTTTTCGTATTACGGCATATAACTATAGTAAACATTCATTCGTTTTTTGATGGATTTAGAAAATTGTTTGATAAATATATACTATAATATAAAACGTACGCTACTTTCCTAGACATTAGCAATTTGCTCACGTCCATGGATATTACAACAAACACTTTGCTTAAGATCCCACATGTCCACTTTTCTTTATTTTTTTCGGTTTTATTATTAGATCTAGCGATACTCTGGATATATTTTTATGATTTATTTTTATTATTTTTATACAGAACAGTATATTTTCGACTTTCTGTTCGTTGTTCCCCTACGCTTAATATTTTAAATGTGATTTATTAAAAAAAATATTGTGAATACTCGTATTATGCATATTTATTCATGACTAACACGTGAATTTTTAGTTACTTGACTTTTTCTTAGGATAACGTTTGTTAATTGTATTGGTTACAAATTAAAGTATTTAATGTTATTTTACAAACATTTAATTTACAAACACTATCCTAATAAGAACTAGACTAGTATTTTATTTGTATGTAAAATAATTACTAAGAAGTTTTATTTTTGATAAAGAAATGTTTGCTAAATGTTCAAAAATTGATTTAGGTACATCAAAAATATTCAATTTAATAGTTCACAAAGTAAAAATTTATTTTTTAAAATCAGAAGTAGGCAGGACATTGTTTTCATAGCATAAAAAAATCAAAGTATTTTGAAATATTGTCTATAAGTTTACTTGAAAATTTAAATTTCAATTATTAAAAGGTAAAATGAGTGTATCCGTAGATCAGTTAAATAATATATTTATAGTTTAAAGAAGCGTGTCACATTTATTTTAACTACTATGTGACAATTACTTTAATACGCTTTTAATTATTATAATACGACTTTATTTTAGTTTAATGTTGAAAAATACACAAAAAGTACACTTTTAAAGTGTACTGGTTGACCATCACAACAGAACAACTCATCATCAATCATGATTAATTTTCCGATAAATTATCTAATAATAAATATATTGTTTTTATTAATAATAATAAATATTAAACATATTATAAAAATTCGTTAGTATGACCATTAAAAGCAAACGACGTGGGCTGTTAAGGCCAAATTTATATATATCTATACATTTAAAGGCAACGTAGATAACGTATTACTATTACATGAAAGGATTTTGGTGTCGAAGTTAATGTACCATATCCATAAAAAAAATATATATGGTCAACTGCCGTTCTTTTATTTATTTGTCCTATCTCCTTTTACGTCATTTTATATATTCGACAATAATAATGATATTAATAACGAACTACGCTGATATCGCGGTTCTACGACTTCAAAATAGGGGGGAGGGAATAAAAGAGGACGATAACCGGCATAGCTGGTATTTTTCCAATTTCCGAGAGAGAATTTAATCTATTTACGGGCAGCTTAGGGGGATGACCATGTACACTGTACAGGAAGCGATGCTTTTCAGACTGCCGGGTTGCGATAAGTCACGGGGCTAGTTGCGTTTCGGGGTATTCAATATCAAATTTGACCCCCATCCCTCTCCCGAATACCTGACGTGATACGATGACGTAATGGACCACGGTAGCTTTTGACGTGATTTTGAGCAGCGCATCCTCTAAAGGACGCGTTAATTGCCCTCGTCGTCCCTTATTATGTATTTACATTTAACGTACATCGTGTACACTAACTCGTTTATACTCCTCTATATGACAATGTTTCCGCTAGCAGTCACAGACGCTGTGTTTAATATAATATATAATAAATTAGGTATACAACGTATGATGTACGTAAAATATACAGTGTACACGTATGGTTGATCTAAGAGTTTAATTTAATCGGGCCGTGTATGACACACCATTGCGGAATCGTGTGCATGCAATAAATCAACACGACTTAAAACGACTTTACCTCACGTGGAATACAGGATGGACATATGTGAACGAAATTTTGATAATAAATAATAGTATAATAATATGCACGGATGTAGTTGATAACCAAATTCAACAACGAGAGAATCTTGGTCCGTTCTAAAGATTCATTTATATGTATATTATTATACAATTTTTATTTAATCATATTTTAATCACCACGTAGTTAAAATGCGACGAACTCGAGGTCGAAAAATGTGCTGCATCAAAGCGATCAAAATAACAGCGAGTAGTTTGTTCACGTAAACACTACAATCAAAACAACGCTAAACGAATATTATCATTTGTAATATTGACAAATCGTGATTGTAAAATTTTAACGAATGGACGATTTGTTCAAATTAATTACTTATTTGTTATTTTTCTAAAAAAAACATATTACCTATACAACTAACAAAATGCACGTTTACAAGAATAAAATTAATTTGTAATTTTAACGTTGATATTTTATCAGAATCGTTAACCTTTTTTGTTTAAAATTTAAAATAAATATTTACAATCTGTACCTTGTGAGCAATAATCAATTGTGATAAATACATAAACAATGACTTAAATAACATGACTTGATTAAAACGAGGAAGGGAATTATCCATTGATAGAACCCTTGTGTTGATTTTAAACCTAATTAAATTAAAAAATGTCGTTATTAAAACTACAATATCATTTATTATTTGTGTTATGAACAAAATACAAGCTCCAGATTAAACAAGACATTTATTGGCTGTATATTAAAAAATATTTTGTTGGATCTACCTATATTTTTCATCAAGTGAATGTCATGAGTTAATAAATGATGATACCAATGATAAAATTAACAAAACTGTCTCACTAAAAGTCGATAACCTTACATTAATATTATATTATGTTTACTTTACACCATGCACACCACACATTAATATATATTATTATGTACCTATAATATTATGTATATAGTACCTACAAAAAGTGTAGAACTATGTTGCATAGAAATTATATTCACGAGATGAAGTAAAAAAACTACTAGACGTTTAAAAAAAAAAAAAACTTGTACGATAATAATTTAATGCAATTATATTTAATTAAAAAAGCGTAACATCAACAATGAAATTCTCAAAAGAATTCTATATGATATTATATATCAATTCTCTAGTTGAAAAATAAAAAAAAAATGTTTTAAAACAACAATAAACATTTCGAGTCGTTTAATTTGATGGATTAGGAGATACAAAGAAAAAATCTTTTCATTAAATTTGCTTTATAGGCATACCATATTTTTAGAAAAAATATTTATGATTATAATCTGAAGTGTCTGATTACTGTATACCAAGTGAATAGCGTGTGATTCAATAATACATATAATATAAATACGTCTATTTGTATACACATATAAGTTATATGTAGTATTATCATGATTTTGTATTCAGTAAGGCTGTAAGTACCTACGTATATACATTTTTCACGTTTCACGAGCGATTTAATGTGCATAAAATGTTGTTAAGTGCCAATATAAATATTATCTTTCGTGAGAGTTTTTAAAATTCAACTTTAATGATAATATCTGTACCTAATACATATTTTTGCACGTATCGAAGAAAATAATTGTGCGTTGAAACTCATGTTTGTTTCATATTCTTCATAGTGAACTCGATAGTTGATTTCGTATTTTATTCTGTAAATTTTTCTTTTTAAGCAGGGACTTCAATATATTATATTACGTTCTAGCTATTGAATGTTTCATAGAATCCAATAATACCGAGAACAATTTTGTTCGGATTTTTTACGACTCGACTGAAAATGACAGTATACTAGTGCGTCCTAGATCTAAAATAATGACGAAACATATTGCAATCGGAAAGCCTGAAAATCACCCTGTAATCTTTAACATTGTGACGACTAGCCAACCAGATGTTACGAAGCACATTCCCGTACTCGGGTAGCTTAGAAACTGTACATTTTCTGAAAAAATAAACTCCTTTTATTTTTATTTATATAATTATATTATAGTAAAAACCATTATCGGAGTCGAAGCACATAATACAACTCGTATATTATTTAAGGACCTATAATGTCTATCGTAGATTAATCGAAAATATTGTATAATGTACACTTGTTATTAACATATATATCATTCCAAACACACTGTAATAATGTACGTATGGTACATTATAAAATGTTAAGCTGGAACGTTATTTGTTATTGGCAATCTCGTCAAACTCCTACCTACACTTCTCCACTTTTTACGAAGGACGGTAACAAAATTATTTTTTTCTTTTTATCATAATGATATTTCAAATTTTTCAACCATCGTGGGTTGTTTTCAAACAATTATTTCACAGACATGTGGGAAAATTACTTAACAACACTCAATCGAATTTGAAATATTCATTATTTTGATTATCAACGTTTCAAAAATGTTTCGAATTTTAAGTAATATAATATTATTACATAAAATAGTGTGAAATAATATATAATAATATGTATGAATTAAAGAATAATATTTTTGAAGTTTGGTTTTACAGTGAATTGAAATTTTTCTCTAAATTTAAAGTGCATACAAATATCATATTTTTCTAATTTAATAGTTTCTCACTATTGTGCCGCAACTTTGCGCAACTATACTATATAACGTATTTAGACTATTTAGATAATACATTGAACTAGGTAATAGAAAACACTAATTTCAAACCTCTACAAGCAACTTTTTTTTCAGTATCTATTGATAATATAAAATAATACATTTTTTACGTATTTTAATATTTATTTATCTATTTTTCAAATTGAACATGCAAAACTTAACCAAAAATATATACATACATACCTCCCACTTGTGTATGCATGATATTAAAGTAAAATAAACGATATAACTATACGCTCAAACGATTTAACTTGTTATTAAAAACCTTATCTCTATAGTATTAATATACTCAGTACACTAATAAAACTGCACGCAATAATAGTGTTATGTTATATTAAATATAATAAGTCACAAACTACCAACAAATTAAATTCAGTTTTATGTCCATTTACAGATTATGAAAATTTTAATTTTAATTTGAACCTAGTCCCAATATAACCTTTTATGACGAATTAAGACCTGGGTCGTTTTAGGGTGTATACCAATTGAGTCCCTTGAAATATTAACTATAATACTAATTGATTTTATGTTTTAGTACTAGCTAGTAGTACTAAAGCTTAGTACTGGTCCCGTCAAACTTTTTGTTAAAAAAAAATATATATATTTACAAACTAATAGAACTGTATTGGTGTATACGTGTATAGGTGATGATAAAATTAAATTTTTTGAATTCATAAGAATACGTGTGATAAATATTTTAAGTATTAAAATAAGTGTGAAAATAACATATTATATTTTAATATCGCCGCGACATAATGTGCGCTGTGTGTGGACGATTGATTTTATATTTTACTCAAAATAATCCTTGGACTCAATCGATATATTTTTAATTTCCTAACCAGGGACTCAATTATGGTGCATTATTTTTTTTTCCGTTCAGTTATAAAGTCTCAATTAGTATATTGTTTTTTTTTCCGTCCAGACGTAAGGACTCAATTAGTACATAGCGTAATTTTGTATCCCTAAATCAACATTCTTGAACACCGTGCGTCGTACAATAATAACATTATTTTTATACCTAAATCGTATAATATTATGGCAATGATGTCTGTCAACGGGTCTATATTACTTATATAGATAATTATTGCGCGGTACTCTCCAAATATCCGAATTCGCATATTTTATCCATATGCATTAGAATGCGATCGATCCGGATCGAGTACGCCGGATTTACAACGTGAAAATTCTTACTCAGCTAATTTCGACCGATAAATCGCTTTTACCCATTTTAGGTTTACGTGTTATATGTAGACCGTACCGCCGACATTTTAAAATTTTAATCGCAAAACCCAAATAGCATTATCGCCACTAAGCCCCGTGCTGTAGGCAGATCGAACGCGTACGCATATTGCATTGTTATAATCCGATCGTAACCCTTTTAAAAATACATTCCATGTATTAAATTATATGCGAGCGCGTTTATGTGCGGTGCGTAATTATTTTTAAGCAATAATATATTTGTATATATAAGTCGTACGAGAATGCGAACGACTTACTATAGTGTATAATATTATAATTATTCATCGTAGTAACAAATTCTTTCGGCAAACGACTAAGTACTATTAGTTACTATGTTAGTATATTGTTACTATTATTATTAAAGTTAAGTACTACATACACCTTACGATTATCATCGTATAAAGGTTCTTGAGTTTAAGTGAGTTGATTTTTTATAATCGAGTTTTCTACGGCAGTTTTTGTGAGCGATTCGAGAATATTGCAGTGTATGGTTATACTCGAATTGCCCACAGTTCCACCACCATAATCCATCAAAAAAATAAATTGATAAATCAATAACAAAAAAAATATATTAATCATATAATCCAGTTTAAGAATTTTGATTAAATTTATAGAGTGAAAAAACTAGAAAAATGTACAAAATATTTTTTATTGATTTATTATTACTTATTTATTTGCGTTTATAACATTCAAAATTATTTTATTTTGTTATATTCAAAGTAATTGAAACCTTAAAATAATTTATTTGTATTATAATAATATGTATTGGAATTAAATTTTAAAAAAAAAACTTGGTGACCTCTCATAATAAAAAAAAAACAAGACTTTTGAAACGTTGACGATTGTCGTTAATTAAACTGCAGAAGTGTAGACATAAGAGATTTTATAAGTTAGTACCTATACAGAAACTATGTGTAAACACAAATTGATTGACTAACTCATTAAGTACCAACTACGAAATAGAAAATAATAAAACTGTTTACTAAGTACTAATTTATTTATAAATAATAAATTCATTTACGCAATTTTGACAAAAAAAAAAGGTAAAAAAACAATTGCAGTCTTCATTCTTTGCAATTACTTAAAACCACATTTATTTGTTATTTAGTAATTTATTATGCAAATACCAAGTATACTAAATTCACCTCCTATTATTATATTAATTACTCACTTATGACGTATTATCACGTTTTTCAACAAAGTTTTATATTATAAATTTATAAACAATAATATTTGATACCGGAAAGTATAGTTTGTAACTTAATTGCCTATAAGCCGCCGTGTTATATCAATGTTACTATAGGTATTATTATAATGCTTGCAATATTAAAATAAAATGATAGATATTTCGAGATAAAGGCTTTTGATTAATTTTAATAAAGTCTATTGACAAAAAACTAAATCTAGTAATTTCTCATTATAACGTATCATATTATCATGATAAAAATATAATATGTATAATGTATATCAATTAACACGATTTTAATGAGTTATCTAGATAGGTAAACATAGGTAATCTAAAAATATTTTAGTTTTACGAAAAAAATAAACGTACATAAGGTTAGATGGAAATGTACAAGAATGGAATAGATTCAGACAATACTATAAAACGATATCATTGGCGTAGTGATTCTAAAAATAATTTTAATATTAAATGTCAATGATGTCCTACCCAGTCTTGGAAGTCTAAAATCAAGCCTTATTAAATTGTTATGTAAAATAACTTTTTTTTCTAACTGGCACAAATAATTATGTAAGCCTAATTTGGAGCCAATGAAGAAAATTCAGGTTAGAATTAATTCATTTTAATTTTTAACAATCCTTAAATTTGATAGAAAATAATAACTTATTAATCTATCCTATCCAGTATCTATGAATATATTTTATGTTTGTTCTATCTATGAAAATATTTGAGCAATTCAATTTCCGAAATGATTTATATTATTTATACTTAGACATAACTGCATATTATTACAGTGCCAAGATACGAATTGTTTTTTTAGAGAGGAGGATACTTAAGTTTTTTCTCTAGGTTTTACAAAACTTGTATAGTTGTATGCCTACGTATAACTCATTTATTACATATTACTTCTTTTATTCATTAACTGTTTACTACACATCTACTTTTTTCTAATGGTTGTACGATTATGTTAATAACTACGGTATATAATTTTACATAACAAGTATTAACATTGTTTTAAACCATAGATTAACGTATTGCCTAATTAATTTAAGTATATTAATGTGTAGTAAACATGAAATTTCATTTTTAATTCGACTATTATTGCTAACAAGAATACAAGACCATAACTTTTAACTCTTATAAACGTATAATAAAAAACAAGCAAACAAGCCATAGCTGACCTTACACAAATGGGATAGCTAAAAATAAAGGAGATTATTATGAAACAACTAAACAAATTAAATGATTAAGAACAAAACAAAAGTCACAGTTTGTACACGAAGTTGCAATAAACAATTAATTGTGCGAAAGCGTGCGTTTGTAGTGTTTGTACGGCGTACACACCAAATGTACAACAAATTAAAATAAACAGTATAACTAGTCTCTAAGTTACATTATTTTAAATTATAACATAATGTTTTTAGGAATTTTGGTATCATATTATTATGTAGGCTTATAACTATAGGCACAGGGTGTGGACGGAGTACACCACATTTATAATCAAACATTGAAGACAACGATGACGTTGAAATCGATCATTTGTTTTAACACCATACTTAATATTTATTCATCACTATATTAAGCAATTATATGAATAAAAAACACGAATAATTTATCATAGATTTACTATGATTTATAGAAATATCATACGTATAGTGGGAATTTCCGTACACTACTGATACGTACTGAATCTCAGTAAATACAAAAAGATTTTTGATTAAGTACAATATTATAATATTTTATATCTGTGCGGTAAACCTTATGGAAAACAAAATAGAGTTGTGTGTGTGTGTGTTTATAACTAATATAAAATATCAACACTTGCTTAGGTAATAACAACTAACATTTAGAATGATCTAAAAGGTTTGCTAACAGGGGGGGGGGGGCGATTTTTAAAATACTAGCGTGTCAGTAATCTCTTATCGTATAATAAATAATGATAATAATAATAATATAAAGAATTATATAAAATCAAGAGATTCTGATGGGGCATATAGCCGACTCACGTATAACCATGTATGTATGCCTCGGTGGAGATGACGACTGCTCGTTGATCAGTGTGGCAAATGACAACGTGGAACGATTGCACATGTATTATATATTGACGGCCGTTTTGAATTAAGAAATTGCTCGTATGCACCTATGGTGGAACAAACACGAGAATTAGAAAAAAAATTGAGTAAAATAAAAAATTGTCTTCTCGTGATATACCGCGTGAGGTAGGCCGAGCAATTATTATTCCAATATCGTGTCTTGACGAGTGCGGAACGTCGACTGCGGCCGCGACGACGAGAGGATATGGCTTGATCCGTCGTTATCTCCGTGACCTTTGCGACAAAACTCGTTTGTTTATTATATAATGCGGAACATTGTATTCTAATTCCGTTTCGACCAATACACAATATAACAACTGCACTACGGGCCTAACTACGACAAAAATTTCGCGGGACACCCCCCCCCCCCAACGTGGCTGCGACACTGCAGGAATATTAATATGTACGACTGCGATCGCGTATATGTGACGTTATAATAATCGTGTCCGTATATAAAATCCTTTAACGTAAACCGTGAGTATAATAATAATAATAATAATATTATAATATACGTATAATGAATCATCTCATTAGTCATTAATCATTATCACCTTGCCCGTATTACGCTCACGCTGTTTAATTAATACTGGCACGGTAATGATCCCATACACGCGCGTCACGGTGTTATTATATCGTTGTTGATAATATAATATATTATAATATCGCAAGGGCCACTTTGTATATATATCGCAATGGCAAAGTCAAAAGCCCCCGAGTCGCATACCCATTTGAAAACTTTGAATTTCGCTCGTTTAAACGAATTCCGCAATCATATATAGGTACACGTGTTATTATATGTATATATACTAAATTATACGTATATAATATAGCTGCAGGTATTATACGTACTATGCTCGAAGAAGGTACGATATTATAATATGTATGTACGTATGACGTTCCAAAAACTTCGTGACGATCCACGTCGTCAACCGCGAATACTTGCGACCCGCGATTTGGTAGCGTCGTCAATACGGAATATATATATATATTTTATTATATTATATAATATTATCTACCCCTGCACAGGTCGCGTGTGTAATATTATTATTATTATTAAAATATTGTACATCGAAAGTACGGGTAAGTCGTCACACTAAGTTTTAACACGGCGGAATACTCGATCGAGCAGCAAAGCGTATTGCGGTCACCTACGCGTAATAAATAATCATTTGCAGATATCGTAAATGCATTGTTTAATAGTGGTAATCGTATAGTGCAATGTAATATATTATTGTAATATTATTACTACCGTACCGATTGAAATACGATTGGATGTAAACGTATACACGGGCTTACGCGGATCGGATAATACGCCTGGTCACGTTAACTCTCGAAATTCGGTTATTTTGAAAAATAAAAATGTTTTTTATAGTTCAAATTATTTTTAAAACGCGCTTTAAATAATGATAATGTTTTAAACGATTTATTATGATTAGTGTAGCTTTCCCGATTAAAAACCTTGTATATAATAAATAAAACCTATTTCCGATCAATTTTATCGGTAAAATATTATATCATTATACAAAAATAATATTGTTACTGACCTTGCCGGGGAAATCAAATAATAATCAAGTAATGAATCCATCAGTCGAAAGCTCTTAACTCCGTTGATCTTGCAGTAGTTTCTCTCCCCTTCTTAAAGAGTAGAAAAATAAACAGTATTTAGAAATGAAAATATAATTTATTGTAAAATTATTCTTATTTTTATTGAATTAAATTGTAAACGTTGTTTTGAAAGAAACATAAATTAATTAAACAATCATAAAAGTAAAAGAAAAGTCGTAAATTTGTTTTTATTACAACAAATTACGTTCAAGTTTTTTATAAGCATAATTTTTTATTCTAAATTAGAGATTCATTACGATAACTATATGGAAATTAAGCAAACAAAATATTTTATTAGCTCTTAGCAGTTGTTACTAAAATATAATTGTTCTTAGTAGGTTTACTAATATAACCATATATATACTGCCTAGTCCAACTTTGAATATTAAAAATTCACGAACATGTTTCCATGCCATTTATCATATTATGTATTTTATAACAATAATAATTATTATACTTAACTCATTTAAATTTGAAATTCATAACGTTTTCATATACTATACCGTATTTGTATTCATTTATTCTTGTTCGTGATTATTCACACGCGTATCTTAAACGTATAAAAAAAAAAAAAATACTTTAAAAAAGGTTTTGGAACAACAAAATATATGAGTACATTTAATATTAAAACAATAGATAGTTTGTGTTGTTTTAAATTTAGAAAATATAACATTACAGGCTAGCCTAGTTAGTGACTAAATAATCCTAGTAATAACTAGGATTGTGGACCTCTATTTTATTTCACAATTGTCAAGAAATGTCACAGGACAATGCAAGTGATCTATTGCATACAACACAAAGAAGTTGTATTTGAATTAATTTTTTATTATTTTGTTATGTACAATTTAAGGATTGGTCAAATTGATAAGTACCTAGTTAGTATAAAAAATAGTCAGAGGAATCATTATCTGGGGTAGTCGATATAATATTATAAACAGTAGCCTGCAGAATCTACAAAATTATCGAAATCTATAAACAATAATATTAAATCTTTAAGAATTTAAGTAATTTCTATTATCACTGACAATCCGTATTTAGCGTACACTTCTTCATGTTTGTTAAACTGTTATAAAAGTAAAAAGTAAAATGTTTTAACGATTATTAGGTCTTGAAATTCAACGGAATGTGTTATGTCGTTAAATGAACCGCTTTATGTGCTCCACTTTATATATTATATAAGTGTGTGTAATATAATGTGTGCATAATAATTATGGTTTTATAAGGTTTGGATTATAACAATTTCTAACGCATATTATTTTTGACCCTTCAAGTGCTATTTCCTTTGGGAAATTATAGTTAGTCCCTAGTACGTAATCGCCTGCTGCTGTGTACTGGATTCAAAATCATTAAACTTTTCCCTTTAAACATGTATGTTAATTTAAGTAGGTACTTAAGACATCTTGGAGGCGCAAAAGTCACTATAAGCCTAATGCCTAGCCTAATTTTGCATACCGTAATCTACTGGATTTTAGTCCCAAAATCATAATATATATATAATATAATATTTCATAATATGTTATGTTATATACTGGATGATTCACCAAGCACATTTATTTTTAAATTTAATATTGAATTTATTAAAGTTTAGATTTGGAATATCAAGTATAACTTACTTAACAAGGATCATATCTTCAAATTTTCAGATACTTCATACCATTTAAGTGGTGTCCAGTGATTTTTTTTTCAAATGGAGGCGTACATGCTTTGTGAATAAAACTATATGTATAATATTTATATCAGTGTATACAGATTTAAGTAAGTTACCATTACTCAACATGCCATATTTTTAATAAAATAAACAATAATATAATAATATCATGACTTATACACTGTTTATTATTATATTAAACCATAACTGGCTATGTGACTAACACCGTATACAGATACAAAAAACGTATACTGTTTCTTTACAATGTATCCTATACTATTATATGGCTAGGAAGAAAATCATTTGGTTGCTTTGCCATAGTTATAGTTCTATTAAATATCACAGCAGTGACTATATTGAAATTTCTAACAGTTAAACATATAATTTATTCAACCTACATAGAATTCATTAGAATTGCAAAACAGTGAAGGGTAAAAAATCCCTTATTCTATTTTACTGAATTTATATTTACTATGAAATTGAATAATCGAATTCCAACAATTTGTTAAGTTTGAAATATATTATTTTAATTGGAATTAATGTTTAATAATTTACAGACTTTAAATAAACCATTAACATTTCCAGTAAATTATACTTCAATATGTTTCAAAAAAAAAATGTGCTACATGGTAACAATTAAAATGTTAACTATATCTGATACGGTATTACAATAACAGATTAATACCAAACGAAATAATATAAGAAGATTTAGATATTAAAAATATTATACCGCACACTTTAACATACCGAGTACAATATTCAACTTATATTAAAGTAAAATCTTAATATTATAATATATTTTAGTTAACTGCTGACTCCCTGGCTACACTACACAGAGCAATAGTGATAAAATGAGACTTCTTTGGTACATGAATATGTAACAGTCCGAAGGATTATGTTATTATAATTGTCGTAAATTAATCAAAATAAGTTATAAGTACCTACATAGTGGGACCCTGATAATACAGAATGAATGTAAGATGACACACATTTATAGCCGTTTAGGGTATAGGTAATGAATAGGTATATTATAATGGTAACGTATAAATATTGTAACGGTTGTTAATAACATCATTACAGTAGTATTTTAATAAAATGTTGAAATTCATAAAATACGAGTACCTAGTACAAAATTTACCAAAATATTTTGAAATTTTAATTATGTCTAGATTAATCTATTTGAATAATTTGTTAAAAATTACGAATTCTTAATTTTATTAATTTTTAAATAACAACAAAATAAATTTTGTTAACAAATGGTTTTGCTTTAAATCTCAAATTTTCTTGATTTTCTTATTTTTAAGTCTATTTTGAAAAATACGAAGACATTTTTACTTTTGACTATCTGTAGTGTCAACTAGATCCAATTTTGTACTATAAACCAACCTCAAAATTTAATATCGGTTCAATTTTTCTGCCCCATATGTGAAGTGAAAATAAACTACACATATTAATCGATCCACTTATATAATTTAAAGATAAGATAATATAAATATGTTTGCAGAAGTAGTTGATTAAAAATTTATATAATTAATTACTATAAATATGATTTAATCTTTGTTCAGAATTTAAAATCTTAAAAATTGAAAACAAGGTAACTTATAAAAATGTTTATAATAATTTATGTCTAACAATTATTATTATTTTATTATAATATAAAATAATATTTTTTTTCAGAGACTCAAACGATTCACCATAATTATCTTTATCAATAATAATTTATTTACAGTATCTGACTCAACAACAAGGTACAGTCAAAACCTTCTATACCACGGACAAAAGAATCACTTTTAATTGTTCAATATCACTTTACACTTTATCAGATTAGATTGCATTTCAACAACTACAACCCGAGAAATTTACGTCAACACATTTTTCAAAATGCATTTTTACTATAGACTATAATTATTTTATTAAAAATTGGTGCCTATTAAGTGTTGATTATGAATTATATTTGCTAGAAAAATATCTACAATTAAGTACTTAACTTATTTATGTAAACTATTGAGAACAGTTTAGTCTAAACTTAATCTTAAACATTTAAGTTTAGAAAATATATGGTAATTTATTAAAAATAATATAAGATTGTTACTTTCAACGAGATGTTAAAAAATTATTTATTTGGAAAATCAGAATACTATAAAATATGTGGATTCGTCATTTTAAAAATCATCATTAAAAAGTAATTTACCCTAATACGTGATCTTTTTAAATAGAAGAATAGATTATCCTATGTTTTTTATTAATATTTTTTATTTGTTGATTACCGTCATATTATAACCTTTAAAGAACACATCGGGTAATCATATACAACATTATTACACGAATATGACTATTCAAAGTACTATAATTACTATGAATTTAATGCACTAAAAAACCATCGAAGAGTAGGGAAAATGGCGTGAAAATTATTTTTTTCAAACTGTATTGATTATTAAATTACTAAAACTCTTTAAGTAAAGTCTAAGTAAATATTACAATAAACTAAAAAATGAGCTTTCCTAAAAATCAACAGGAATTCCTAATATAATAATTCACTAGCCGGTACTACAGTACTCTATTCGCAATAGTAGCAACGAAACCCCATCACGTCATAACGCGTGGTTCCAATATATTCCACGTTTACATACAATTTATTCAAATTATATCTCATTCCATAAACAATATCTAACCGAGAAATGCGGCTCTGTTCTGTTTTGATCCCTAAATAATAACAACAATAATAGAATTATTCGAGACGAGGGATACTACTCACTGTCACTCACTCACTCTTCTCTTTCTCTATCTTTCTCTCTAACGCAATGCCCTAACTGCTCTGTTGTAACAGTCGTCTTTATCTCGCCATTGGCATCGAAATTGGTCACTATTGTCCGCACATAGTCGTAGTAATTGTGTGAGCGTGTTTGACTCTTGGTTTCCAGATGTCAATTACCAAGAATATCAAAGGCTGTGTTTAGATAACGCGCACCAAAACCACAACGAAAACATTTCGTATTATCACACTACAGCGTAGTAGACCGTCCCAAAGACGCTTTGGTTGTCGACAAACAAAATACATCTAGAACGAAAAACGTATTTACGCGAAATGCCTTTTTCCCAAATTAAATTCTTATTATGTGTGTGTATGTGTGTGTGCGTGTACGCGTGTGTAAAATAATGTCTTCATCGTTTTTGCGATACGAAATAAAAATAATGATTTTTGAGATTAATCGCAACAATAATTTTACGTTTTTCAACAAATTCACATTCTAGTACGCATACCTACTGTTATATATCGCAGCATCGCACTTTGAATGCAACAATTATTGTTCTTAAGTTATCAAATAAATATGTTTCTAATTAAAAACACATTTTATTTTATTAAATCGGAAAGAAAGTGTGAAGTTGTTGAGGTTGTGTACCTACTACTACAGATGACTGCCAAAGTTATATAGTAATATCACTCATATCAATTTAATCAAACCTAACCAGTTGAATTTAAGTGGTTTTTAAAAAATCTATCGAACAAATTAAATGAACAACTTATTCTTTTTCATTATATTATTGTTTTAACACGTACCTATATTACAGCTAAATGTATGCTATGTATTTCTAAATTCTAAATTTGTTATCGCCATTATTATTTAATATATAAAATATGAAGGTAACCGTTATAATATTTACTACATATTAAATTTACCGAATAAATTTCAAATATTATCGATAAACTATAGCAATATATAAGTGTTTAGACACTAGGTGGTATACAGAGTGATTCTTTTATCAAACAACACTCATTATTTCAAACAGTAAATTGACTTTTTTCAATTTTTTCTTTTTCAAGATGTAAGATCTATACTTTTCTAAAATTATAAAACTCATCCATATTATCACCCTTATATTTATTAGGTAAACTACTATCAACTTTTGGTTTTCAAACGACAACCTATACTTAAAATTTCATAAATTAACAAGGCTATTTTTTTATGAATTATCACATTAAAATTTTCATTTTCATTTATTGACTAAATGACTAAAAACTTTCTAAAACCAACAACTTTGAGCAGCTATAAACTCGCCTACGGATCAACATAAATTAAAAAATTTAACGTGAAAATTTATGAAAAAAATGACTAAATACTTAATTTATGCAATTATAAATCTAGATTACCATTTAAAAATAAATCAAAATTTGTATTTTTTTACTAATAAATATATAATATTAGAGAGCAAAAAATGGATCTAAAAATTTGAAAAAAAAATCTTTACTTTTAAAATAATGAATGTTATTTTATAACAGAATCACTCTATATATTTTAGTGATATTAAAATATATTAATTAAACGAGATTATTCTCTATCAGAATTGACCGATTCAAATAAATATATATACGTATTATTCACACCACACAGTTTATAGGATATGAGCAGTATAATAAATCGTAGTTTTAACTTTGTTCGACAAAGTTCATTAGTAACAATAGTAAAAATATATTTTATATATATATATATCAAAGAAATCAATTAAAATCTATTAGAAGTCCATAGTCCCCTATTGAACTTTTTTTCCGTTTAAAACAGGATCCATATAATGACATTTTCGTAAATTGAATTCGTCCTTTTGTCCAGTGTTTATGTGACGTAACGTTTTCAATTGTCATACAGTAGGAACGATCAGTTGTGTACTAGGGTGTGGACGCAACCTATCATCAGTTATATCAGATATCGAGTTGATACATTGCTTAAAGACAAAAAAATATCGACATTTCCAAATTAAATTCAAATTTCTAATAAATTTAAAATTAAATGCTGTATTGGTATTTTTTTTTTAATTCTCAATAACTCAAGATGAATATTATGTCAAAAAATCATATAACAATAAGAATAATACGAAAAATTATATATGTGTAGTAAATATCTATATAGCCGAGTATTTAATTCAAATTTGATAAATATTCAACATTTCGTACAATTTGACATACAATAGCTATAGAAATAAAATGTTCAGTAATACAAACAATGTAATATGTATAAAATTTAAAATATACATAGCTTATATATAATACATGAAAGTGGTTAAGAATAACCTAAACCGTAAACTAAATTAAATGGAGTAGAAAGCTCAGAATCTATTTCAGATACCAAATATTTTTATTGAGTTAAATATTTACCATACATTAATCGATAAAAATAATTTTAAATTTCAAATAATAATATCACTAATTCAATTTAGCCAAAAATATAATTTACCACACCTGGACATTAAAAAATGGACACATAAGTATAAAAATGTTGGAATCATTGAAAACTTCGTAACAGAAAACTGTTTTATTTTATTATGTAAACGTCATTTAATCTAAATAAAATGAGAAATGAAGTGTCAAGCATTGTGTAATGTAATGAAATCTGCTACAATGTGTTAATTTATTATGATTCAATAATGAGTAAAAAAAAGAAAGGTTTTATCTAGTTCACAGACAAAACATTTAATATCTTTGAAATCTCATCAATCGACATTTACATTATACTCCAGGGATGACGAAACGTGTATATCATGTACAAACAATAGAGACAGCAGCACGTTGTTATAGTAAATTTTCTGTGCCAGAATAAATATAGTACTGTAAAAGACACCATGTTTCATTTTTTTTTTTCGTTCTTTATTTTCAAATGGTCCCAGGGAACCGAGTTTGACAAATTATGATACCTTTCATTCTGAGCAGAACTGCAGAAGACATATTATTATTTAGCCTAATATCAAAACTCCAAAAAAAAATTAACCATATAAAAGCTATCCGATTATTTTTAAAATATTTAAATAAAAATATTATATCGACAGGTATACAAAACAAAATTTTAAGTACGACTTAGGTATAATTTATTGATATCCAATAATGTTTGCGATACATTTTCATAGGTAGTGTAACGATGAATAACATTATAATACCCATCAACGCCAAGCAGTAAACGAATGCCAGTTTTTTAGTAAATATTCCTATTCTAAACACAATTGCTCCAACAAATAAATCGATTCGATATCGAGAATAACAAAATTTGGTAAATGAAAAATCACATTTACATAGCACAACAAGCCAACACACTCTAACCCGTTCTCGGGTAAACCCAGTTATAGATCTCGAACGGTCAACAAATCAAACAATCCCTCGTGCCTGTTCAGTTACCATTAGCCAGTACCTATTGACTGTTCAAGATTATAAAAATTAATTTCTTATACAGCCAAAAACAAAAAAAAGTTATTACTGATCATTAATACTACATCAACGTTCAAATTACTTACAAGGCATATATGCCTTGTATACAATATTGTAATACAGAGTACCTATTTGCACCTGAACACCCATTTCAACAATATAGTGGAAAGAAAATATAATTTATCGTAAATGTCGACAAAGCTATAAAATATAGCACTAATGACTCAGAATAAATTGAAAACATCGATGTATATAATTAGTAACTTTCATATAATTTATATTTAATACTAAAAAATTATACTAAAACAATAATACAAAATTATCTACATATTCGAAAAAATGTAAAAGTAGTTGATTTGTATTTTTGTTAAATTGTATTAATACTAAATTTTTAGATTTAAGTGCACTGAAGAAATTTATTTATGAGTAAAATATATAATATAACTAATACGCAAATGAGAAAATGTAAATCCACGCCGTTAAACGCAATCATATCTTTTACTGTTATACTTGACAGTTTGCTGGAGGTTTTATAGTACCACTTTTGTTAGAGAACATGTCAAATATTTTGACACTTCCAGATTTTTACAGAAAATGTTTTTTGTATCTAAACACACTATTTAGCGATAAAACAAAAATATCTACGTGTTTCTATTATAGTAACAGTATGTTTGCCTTTATTTCAATTATTCGATAGAGAAACATAATAAGTTACACAAAATAAGTTTTGTGTCTCTCCCATAAAATTTGAATTTTGACGTATATGTATTATAATATATTAAAATAATTATTTAAAGCGTATATTTAAGCAATTGAATATGTCTAACCTTTGAATGTGTGTGCAGAATCGACGATGAATCAATTATTATTGTTGACGTATATGAGGTGTGACAACGACTCGGTGATTTAAACGGTCTTGCAAAATTTGAAGTGTAGATCACTGCGTTCTAACTACGACTGACGGACTCCCGGACTAAGATATAATGGACGGACTTAATCTTGAGACTCGAATAGATAAGATAGGTTAAAACGCATCCGATAATAATAATAACCAATAGAAAAGCAATAGCGCTCTGATTGGCTCTATGGTGCGAAGACCCACAAATGCCACGCCCAATATTGTTGTTTAATAATCATTATTATTATTATTATTATTATTATTATTATTATTATTATTCATTTAACGACGTTATAATATTATTATATAATAAATTTCTCAGGTGTAAAAATAATTATATTAATGTGAAAAAAAATTGTTTTTATTATTTATAAGTCTATTTACGATAATTAATAAACACCTTAAATTATTATCATTTTGCGTAGGTACCTATAATGTATGTAAACTTCATAGAATTTTTTGACCAAAATATCTAAAAGACAAAGAAAACAGCCCCAAAATTTGCAAGCAACTATATGTGAAATCCACGATAATTCAATCGATTTCGATAAAAGTATAATGTAAATTTAATGAAAATAATACTTTGACGTGTTGAGTTGATAGTGTTAAAAGATATATATATATTAATAAATTAATCTATGTTGCTGTAGTAGTATTAATTTTGTTTAACAATAAAAACTCGCCGATAATAATATCTTGATTATTGATACCTAGTATATAAAACCTCCAAAACTTTTTTTTTGCGGCCGACCCATCGATATTTGTATATAGTTGGTGTGTTAACAAGATAAAACAAAAATGATTAGAAATCCTGTAATTTATTAATATTTACTATGTACAAAAGATTTCATTATATTGGATAATATGATTCAGGTTTCCTTATAATAGGCGTATTTCCAAACAATAGATGCATTAAAAATTAATGCTCGAAACCTATAATAGGTATAGTGTGCACATATAATATTGTATATATTTTTACATTGTGTGCACGTGCGGATGAAAGCGTGTCCATATGTGGATGAGCGTGTGTCCGTGTGTGTGTTCGTAAAAGTAAAAAGTATTAACTAAAGGGCACATTTAAATGAACTAAAAAAACCCATAGCATAATATATTATTATTATGTTAATATGTTATACAAAAATATGCCCTATAGAACATTATTAAATTACTATAATTTAATGACATTCGTGCAGATATCAAAGATGTACAAAAATTCTAAAAATTAAACTAATGGAGATAAATCAGTTATACCATAAAAAAGTTATTAAAAAAAAAAAAAAAAATAGGTGGATGTATATAATAATAAAAATGAAATAATGTTAAACTAACTATAATATTTGTTTTAATTTGTATAAGCTAAAAACAGTTATATTCATCAAAAAGATTTTCATATTTTAAATTACAACAGAATATATTATATTACTTGGTTCTATTAAAAAAAAAAAAAAAAAAAAAAAAAAACTAATTTTCTGACAAAGCTTCCGAACGAACTACTTTAAAACAATGAATACTTCTACTTGTACATGGACATCTACAGTGAGTAGCTGTATTAAAATAGTTCAATATCAATAAGTTGAAAGTTTGATAAATACCTACAAAATTTATTTATTTTCAAAAATCTACCATCTTTCTCCGTAATTCAATAATCCTCGATATTACTATGATTTTAATGTGTATACAACTTTTAAAGTTTATTTCGCAAAATATTTGAATAGTATAATCATATTCATTCGAACTAAAAATTTAATTTTTCATTCCGAAGTCTCAATACACATAGTTCTTAGCTAAGTTATACAACAACTGCCCGTAAAGAGCACTTTATTGAGTTTAATAATAAATGTTCCAAGTAGCTCTATCTATTGAATTTAGTCGGTACTTCGCAGAAGTAGTCTTCTCTAAGATACGTCTTATTATATTATATAACCGGATATATACTCAGAATTTTTACACCGTTAATATAATTTTCCATCTCATCCTTATAAATTATCCTTATAAATTTCAATTTTTGACGAAATTGTAAACATATTATATAATTAAATAAGAAGAATAAATATAACATAAAAATAAAAATAAATTATAATAGCTAAATTTAAATTACCAAGATAAATCAAACATAGAGAAATACAACTTAAAAAGTAAAGAAAACTAAATATAAATAAATTCAATGTTCAATCGGGATGTAAAAAATAAAATAAATTTTTTATCATAATAAAATGTATTAAAATAAACTTAACTTAACTTAATATTGATGATTATAAAAAATAATATATAAATATAACAATCCAAACCTAAATGATAATATTATGGCCCTGTAAAAAAATATTATACAGGCCAATTGTCATCAGTAGACATCTCTCTCCACTCCCAATACTTCATTGAACCGCCGACTGAAATGGTTAAATCGTAATGTATTTTCATATATTTCTCGAAAAATCAGTCATTTTTATTCTTGCTACTCACAGAATTGTTTATCAAAAATATAACTTTATAACGATTTCATATTTTTGTGTTCAAGATCATATAAACTCGTTTCCTATAACCATTGTATTCAAATTCTATAATACTTTTACACCACTATCTTACAATAACAAAATCTACGATGTCTATAATCTTATCTGGCTTATAAAAATATTTATTCTTATTTATTTGTTTTTTTTTTTTTACTTTTATTTATAACATAATATGAGTATCTATCTAATATTTTACGATAATGTCAATCGATATCCTTTAAATTTTTTAGACAGGTTTTTTATTCTCTTTATATTCTGAGCGAAGCAATGAATGCATTGATTTTACAATGAAGTATTTTTTTTACCTATGTACACATTTTATAAGTAAATATGCTTCGATCTTCAACTTCAAGGGAGGTTAATTTGATATAGATGTTTCTTTTGGGAGGTAAAAATAAAATTTTTTAGTGTTTTTATACAAAACAGTCAAGAAAAAATAAGAAAATACCTACGGAAATTTACCCCGAAAACCTAACCTAACCTAACCAATATCTAACCAGTTTTTGACAAAATCAATTTTATTTTTTGTTTTATTTCCTATGTAATACAAATATTGATGCTCTCTTTTATTTATGTTTGAATTACCAAAAAAAAAAAAAAAATTAAATTAATTAATGTTTAAAAATAGTCATGCATAAAAATTCCTGTTTCTATTACTTTTAAGAGGAAAATTTAATTTAATTTAATTATATTTATATCGTAGTAACAATAAGTAAATGTGGGTTGAGAAAATAAAAAGATAAAAAATAAAAATAAAAATGAACATAAGTTATTTAATAGAAAGAAGCCACCCAGTGATGACACTCTCAATTTGATTTAGATCTCGTGTATTTATTTTTTTTTTTTATTTGTCTATTGTAATAAATCTCTGTGCCATTTTCGTTTATAGACGTCTCGGTAAGTTACCTGGAATTGTGAGGGATGATAGGTTTTTGATGAGTGGATTTGTATGGGAAGAAAGACAGTTATAATAACTTCTATAAGAACATTTAGCTTCTTCTTGAATTGTTTTTAAGTTACAATATTGTGTGTATAGAGTATGATTTGACGTATATGGAGTAGAATTTACTAATTTTCTTAAGGCGGTTTTTTGAAAAGATTTTATTTTATTTAGATTAGATTAGATTTTTTAGCATTTCCTCATAGCTATAATACATATAATATCTATTAATTAATATCCATACTTTAATATCTATTATTATTTAATAATCGAGTACTAAGATACGTAGTTTAACAATCAATAAACATGTAAAAGGAGTTTAGAAATACTGAAATGAAATGATAAACTATTATTTAGTAACCTAACTCTGTAACGCGTGATACTCAAAATTTATAGCAAAAATGATTTGATTATAATACAATAATTATTGTAAGCACCATCTTTCCTATAAATGTTATCTAAGCTTCGCACGTTATGCCGTATTAATAATATCTTCATTTACATTAAGATTTCTAAATTTTACACCGATTAACTACAACAATATATAAATGATTAAATCCATACAAATCTCTATAATCGTCTCTATACATAATCTATGCGTATTCAATTATTTCACACTAAATATTCGGTCCATGAAAACGTACGAGTTGAGCGCGCCCACGACCCATCCATGCAGCGTAGTCAAAACTAATTATTTTTTAATCCGATACCGAGTGGCTTTGTTTGTAATGTGTACGTCACAAACACTGAAACTGTACAAACGAATAATTTGACTAGCTCAATAATAACGATAATAATTATTATTGTTGTTATTCGAGCCGTCGCGATTGTTTGCTAAACCTGCAAACTCCTGCAAAGTATTGCAACGATATAATAATATATTTGCGAACAAAAATATCTATAGACGAATCGTTTACCTCACACGGACGAAATTTAATTATAAATTGGATTGTTTATTTATGTACGACATCAAAGATGATCCTCGTTCATTTGAAATTCGTTGCAATAACATAATAGGCACGTGTAGACCTCTGTGATATTATGTGTGGCTATAATAGTGTAAGGTTTAATTAAGACGCTCGGCCGCCATTTTATACGTTATATACGTAATACCTTTACACCATAATATTATTACGTCGAGTTTGCGAATGACAGCGTTTCCGTTTTATTTCTCTGAAAAAAAAAACGTTTCCTGTGTTTCGTTCGAACAAAATCTCGTATGCTTTCAAACCGCACGGTAATATGTTTACGTACGTATATACGACGATATATATTGACGAGTTTTATATATGTATACACCAGTAATCGAGAGAAAAAAAACGATTTTCCGGAATCGTTTAGCCCTCCGACGATTGCGTGTTAGAGCGCGTACCTACACATATAATACACATCACACAAGAATATATTATTATTATATTTTTCATTTTTCAGACGTGAAATAAAATTACATAATATTATAATACACAAACGTATACTTACTATTACGCGGTCAGTCGTTTTGTAAAAAATTCTTTCAAGTGTTCTTGATTGCATACCAATATTTTAACTTTGTTTTTGTACAATGTCTTAACTTTCTTGTGTTCAAAATAAAATTCTCCTGCAAGTGCTTTAAAATAACAATTGTGTATTGGTTTAACTGATTTTGCACAGTTAGTCGTGATAACTCGAACTTCGATAATTCGAAAACTTTCATAGCTCGATATTTTTTCTTGGTCCTTGTAGTGACGTTTAAAAATTGGTTTGAGGTAAGTATACAACTCAGAAACGTTCTAAGTCATATTTATTTCTATTCCCTTTAAGATTCGAAGTATTGAGACTGTACATTCAGTTTTTATTATTATAGTCATGACACTCATACACGTTTAATTTATTATATTATATAAAAAAATATATTTTATTGATTGTAATTGTACAAACATTTATTAACAATTTTACTCGCATCATACGTTACATGTGATTATTTCTATGATTGTAGATAACTAGTTATTGTTTAAGATAATATATTATTTTTTTTTTTTTATCAAGTAGAGGTCAACTGTAGTTATAGGTCAATCACGAAATAAATTAAAAACATGTTTAGTTTCTAACTACTAAATAATTTACGATACTGCAGAAGTTTGTGTATTGTATCAAAAAATGTTTTGTATACAACGCGAACACTATTATTACTGAGTGCATATTATAAATCACGCTCACGATACTAAGTTCTAAAACTCAAACATTTCAAATTTTTTTGATTATTTTTTAAGTTTGATTATTTATATTAATGTTATGTTCTTTTTAATTAAAATATTGCGAGAGCGATAAACTTATGAAAAAGAGTGTAATAGTTTGTTTATTCTACACATTTTACTTTAATCAATAAATTCTTGAAAATAATATTATTTTGTTAAATTCATCATAAATATATTATATTATCTAAAATATTTAGAATTATAGTATTTTTAGAAATATAAAGTATTATGTATTTTGGTAATATAAATAATATATATATATATAATCAATATTTAATTTATTAAAATATTATAATCTAATAATTTTACCATACCTTATAGATACTTAACTTATAGCTTTAACTCAACGTTTAATTGAAAACAGAGAGTTGTGATATAATTACATGATTAATTCGAAAATATTTTTTATTTTAAGAGTTAGTTATTAGTTAATTATTAATAAATTCAATTCAAATCTCATCTTAAAACAGCAGAAAAAAGCGAAAAAAAAAATGCTAAATCGTTAAAATTAGAAATGCCGAATTCAACATCCTCTATCAGCGGCAGTTTATTACATCATAATATGATATTTTTTCGTGGCTAGTGTTATTATACATATAAGCATTGGGACAGTTTTCGGTGGCGACGGAGGAAATACACCAGTATATTTTAGCGTTTTTACCGTGATCATGGCTTAAACCTGAATTCACACAGTTGGTATACGTACCTATCGGATAAACGGTCTGCGTGGACGAATCGTCCGAGATAATAACGGAGTACCTATTGAAAACGACGCACTTCCGGAGAGACGATAACACGCGGACTGAAAGCCAAGCAGACAGAGAGTGTAAAGTCGTTGTGTTATTGTTATTATTGCGTTATTATCATATAATTATATAATATATATATATATATATAATGATACTCACCACAGTCATTTAACGTCGACGGGTCTCCCGGTCGTATATAATATATTATTTCATTTAGGCTGGTACAAGGCGTGCATTATTGTTGTTGTGGTGGACTGGTGGAATAGTAGACGATAGAAGAGATGATAGCAACCGCGGAGGTAGACACTCGGCTGTGGTAGAGTCGTTGTCGGAGCCAGGAGATCGTGGCTACAGCTGCACAACAGCGGTAGTAATCCGTGGAATTGTATTTTTGTTTGTTTCCGTTAATTCCGAAATGATTTATGTACTCGCCGGAGTGCGCAGTTTATTTATATATTATAAAGGGTGACGTTTTCACAGTGGATTATATAATCCGGAGAAAGTTTTTTTTTTCCCCCGTCCCACGATAAGGACGAAACCGCCTGTATATAATATACGGTGTGTTTGTATTATCTTGTCGGGCCGACGACAACAGAGCCCAAGAAATTAATGTGCTCTCGTCGTGTTTTATGTGTGTCACCACCGCCGCTGACTGTATATACAGTATGATTCTTTTCTTGAGCGACGCCAGGCTACATCCGAGATTTCGAGATTTATGGTAAATTTTTAATTTGTTACGATTACCATTCTCCATTTCACTATTCCGTGATTGTCTGTGTGTATACATTTTTTTTAAGTTTAAAAACACAATTTCTATTGACATTTTATGGCTGTCTGGTGCGGGGTAAAAAAAAACACTCCGTATACGCGACAATCCACCACTACCAAGAACCACATTCAAATATAATAATAACTACAACGATTTTATATATATATATTATGTTTGCATGCGTAATATGTCGTATAAAGTCATAGTTGTTGTGTGTGTGTAAGATAAGGTTGGGCAAGTGTTTCTTTTTTTTTTTTTGCTCCGTCGTCGGTAATTCTTTCTCTCTTTTTACCAATAAAAATATATATTATATATCATCCACGTTAAAAGTCCTGAGCTGATCTCGTAGTGACAAATATATACGAGAGCGGCGATTTCAATCCATTTGGTTCAGACTTTGAAACATATTAATGTATATTATATATCAAAATATCGAAGTTTCCACACAGCAGGTACTCAGAAGGACCTTTTCGATTCTCGTTCGCCTTTTAACTTGTATATATATTTATATATACCTATAATATAACATCGGTTTAAAGTGGTTTTGTGCTCGTGAAGTTCGATTTACGTTGTACATAATAATATATAATGTATGTGTGTGTTATAGACAAACGCCCACGTATGCAGCTACTGCGCGAGACGATAACGTTTGTAGTATTAAAATGTGTATAAATAAACATATACCTACCTCCAATCGGTATAATTATTTCGATTCAATGGTCTGAAAAAAATACCAAATACCAGACTCGAGGCATTAGAATATTTATTTATAGTAAACACATCTAGCCCCATATTTATTTTCTTCTAAAAGCGATATACATTCCGCTGATTCTGAAATCTTCACTAGAACATATGTTTCCTGCAATATTCAGAAGAATGAACTTTCTAATTTCTGAGTTTTGAATCTTAATTAAAAAATATTGAAAATGTATCATAAACTTCTATGGTAAAAACTAAAGATTACATTTTAAATCTAATTATTTGTCTTTTCTTATTTTACATAATCGATTAAATGGTCGAACTATTATATTGATTGTTCATAAAAACGTTAAAATTAACCCCGAAAGAGTATATTTAATAAATTAACATTAACCACGTATAGTGGATCTTTCATTGTTATGACACTTTATATAGATACTAATAAAATGTAATATCATTTTTTTAAATATGAATATATAAATATTATATAATTATTTGTTTCCGTATGTGCATACATTAATACATGTACTTAAATATACATACCACTATAGTTGTATTTAGATGAGGTGATTATCATACATATAATCAATGTTTAGGGGTATAGTATGTTAAAAATATAATTTCATATTTAACCTCTTTCCATCCCCCGATAAAAAAAAAATAAAATGATTAAATTATGCCACTGTTGCGGTGTGCTTATAATTAAACGGTTATAAAGTTATTTAGATTTCACAAAGGTTTTTCTAGAACAATACAACAAACGATTTATGTGTATAATATTATAAGCATAACTAATGGTTTTAAATTACAAAAATACACAAATAATTAAGTATTATACCAATAATATGATGATTGTGCTTGATTTTTAAAATAAATATTCCCGAAACGTAATCGTCTCACAATACTACAAGATTTCTCGTTTCCTCTTGACTTTTATTTTTCAATTCTTTATTATGGACACTGAGCGAAAACAAAAAACCCATTGTTTTTATTGTTTTTATTTTTATTTTTATTGTATGTTCTTGTAACTCGGGCAAATGGAGTTCTCAAAGAGTTTAATATTACAAAACATAGCGAAATCAATTGAATATAATATATATCGATCGTCTACCAAAAGTAACAAATTGTCAGTATATATAGTTTTAGAAAATAAAATTACATAGATCTAATGAAAAACAGTAAAATATACGGAAAACTATTTATTTTAAGATTGTATCCCGATCGAAAATGGCACTATGTGGACCTTTTTTGGCACTTCACTGCCCCAAAAGAGCTATATCTGAGGAAAAAACCAATAAAGCTTCCTTATATTTATCTATTAAAAATGTATTGGGCAATCGAAAATATTTTTTAAGTGTATATGATTGTTAGGCATTATAAAAAGTCTATCGTGATATTATGATTATATACATAACATAATATTGTTAAAAGAAAAAAAAGAAAATAAGTAGAAAAAATAAATTACCTTATTATAATAATTGATAAAAGGATGTATATTATTCAACCTAATGACTAAAAACAAACTTAATGAAACTTTATTTTAAAAATATATTTATGTATTAAAATATTATTAACGTGCAGTAATAATGCCGTTACAAATTAATATAGTTAATATCCGTATTAATAGGGGCTAATATTTACAAAGGTTTTAAAAATTAATGAAAACATTATTCTCAGATTGTCTGAGAAAATCTTTTGTTTTGCGCATTCAGTGCTTTCTGTAATTTATTTTAATACAATTCCATACAATTTAATTAGCTGCTTTACAAAGACTAAATTGTGATGTATCATACTATTGTAAGATAACAGTTATTAAACGTAATTTATTATAAATCAAACGAATCTAAGCATCTGTAATTTATTTAGTTAGCAGTTGAGTGGGTTATGAGATAAATATATTATTATACACATCTTAATTTTATTTAAAGATATTTTGATTTACCTGATGTTATTTCCATAGCTGATCAAAGGAATCATAAAATGAATCGTAAAATGAACGTTAGAAGATTTTCCAATTCCAAGTTTGTAGAACATAATATAATTTTTTTTTTTAAAAAAAACCAACGTATTATATTTAACATAAATGATGATGAATTCGTGTAAACTGTTTAAACATATTATGCAAATGTTTTAGTGATTTCTGATAAAAATAAATTAATATAATATAATCATCATTATAAAGTAAAAGCTCATTTTATACTTTTGTTTTAATATTATGAATGACATATTAAATTAAACAAATAATATTGAAATATTTTATATATCGCAATTTTAATTACTTATTAAAAAAATATTTAATATCTTAGCATGTTTTTAAAAATGTCCAATGTATCGTGTTTCTTATATCTAAACACTTTTTTTCCCATCTCTGGTATATATATATAATATTACATGAGGTTATTAATTCAATCTATGTCCATCGTTCTAATAAATATTAGAATATGCGTACTAAATCAGCATTAAAATGAAATCGATCAAATACAATTCAATTCACCGTAGTATGGTTTACAATATAACAATATTACGCGTTATCGTTGTGTATATATATCTATAACTCAATCAAGTCGACTTTGAATATTAAATTGCACTGTATCTACGTGCCTAGCTAAGTGTAATTATAAATTATAATCCAACGTTTAATATCGATCAATTGGCGCACAAATCACGAACGGACATTGTGATAGAGAGGAGTTAATTTATTTCACAAGTCAAAGCGCGTACCTATATTGTAATTGAATTGAGCAAAGGACTCGGAGAGCGGCGTGGCCAGTGTCCACCTCCGAGCTTTTATTTGAAAATGTAGTTTTGTATTATTGAATAAAACTAAACCCTCGCGAATAAAAACCGTATCACAAAAAAAACAACAACAGTGATATCAACTCGACGAGATTCAATGTGTAACCCACAATATACGAATTGTACCATTTTGACATTTTGACAACATCGCGTTGAAATAAAAACCGTGTACTTACACGTGTTACTTATGTCTACGTATCTGTTTACGTTTATATTTTGAACCGAAGATATAGCGAACACGATCGTTTTGGACGGGGATCTGTTGCGCTACAGTTGCTTAATTTTATCTTATTTGTCAAAAATGTTCATATTTTATAAATTTAATGCAAAAAAAAAATAGAAACGTTAATATAATAAACCAAAATACCTAATGAAGCCGTTTTTTTTCCACGGTATTTTATATTATATAAATAAGAAAATCTTAACTCCCGTATAAAATAGGCGAAGACATCCAGTTGCAAAGTTGTAAACTAAAAACATTTTTCATCGAGATATAGGTGCTTATCCTATCTGTAAATGAGAACAAGGACATTTGAAACATCAATACTATCGTTAGGATATAAGATAATGCACTTCAGCTATACTGTACCACAACAAAATAAAGACAAAAAATGTATACAACACATACATAAAACATATATCAATATATTATACGGTTGATAGTGTTTCGAGCATAATATATAAATCTATAATATAAAACCCAGTGCACACAAATCAGATGACAATAATATATTTATTTTATTTTACCAAACCCTCAAACACGAATGTTTAAAAATCAATCGAATATTCAACGGGAAACTGTCACAGAAATAATTTTTTTTCTAAATTCAAATGTTTTCTCCCAAAATTGTAATTTGATTATAAATAATGCAAATAGATACATTTTGTATTTATATTACGCGAGTATTTTAAGTACGTGTAAGAAAATTAAAATTACTACTACAATATAATATTCCCTAGTGAGATCTGTTCTAGAATTTGCTTCAGTAGTTTGGCCCAAATCCTTGTCTACTTACATTTATAATCTAGGTACTATACAATATAAATTATTAAAAAGAATTGCCTATATGAATAATCTATTTATCTCTATAGAAGCTCTAATTTCAATGCAAAATGTAGTAAACTTAGACTCTCTCTCTTATATATTAAGATGTCAATTAATAAATATTATGTTCGATTTATTAAATTATAATATTACATGTCCTGAGATCTTACTTTAAATTAACTTACAAATTCTCTCCCTGTAGGTTTCCCGAAACCACGATCTTTTTGCTATCCCATATTTTAAATCTAAAAGCGGTAATGACTCCTTTTTAGTTAGAGCACTGAAACTTTCTAATAAACTTTCCACTGTTTTAGATGTTTTTGATACACAACGTGGCGCATTTGAGACAAAATCAATCATATTTAAAAACAAAAATCATTATAATACTTAATTATTCATTGTTTACCATAATTGCATTACTAAATTTTTGTTTTTACATCATACATCGTACACATTTCATTTATATCTTGTTTTATTGATTTATTGTATTCATTGTATTTTTATTTTTTATATATTTTATTATCTGTTCATAACATCACGTTATATATGTAAAAGGGCTAGTCGTATTTAAGTTATTAAAAATAAATAAATAAAAAATACATAAACACCACCATTAAAGTGTGACAATTTATAGAAAAAAAATTAATCACACTTCATAGAAATAATTAAGAGTAGGTATACTTGATGCTTGTTTTGCACTTGAAATAATGTTATAATGATTTTAACAAAGGTTAATCATTTATATTGTGTATTAGACTGTGAACAGAACGACGAATGTACTGGTCTTATAATGATACTGTGTGTTTTTTGTGTCTAAAGACACTTTTTACAGTAAAACAATTTCCTTCAACCATTAACTTTGAGAGTAGTTTTTGGTATAAAACTAGATATAGTTTTTACTAAGAATAAAAATGTACAACTCTTTTTAAAACGATAATAGAAAAAAAATGTTATAAAAGTTTTGGAAAAATCAAAAATTTTTTACACAAAACCAGTTTTTAACCACATCAAGAAACATGAACTTTTTACCAAACACAAAAATAACATTCATAACAAATAAATACAAATACAAATCGTTAGGTCAAATGGTATGATTTAACATTCAAATTTAACTCATTCATTACAATAGGTTATAGACGAAATAAGTTTACCACTATAATACAGCAAATCAAATAATTCGACTAATGTGATATACAAAAATATGATAGGCTCAGAGACTAATACTCTGAAATGAAAGCATTTTCCGATAAATACTACACATTTTTTACGGACCATTAACAATAATAATTATAATATTCACCATCAATGTATACTTATATGAACTATTATATTAAAAAAATGTTATATCAAATTTCACAATGACTCCCGGTCTTATTATGGAGCACAATTTTTTTTATTTCCACCACCCACAAAAATATGTTAAATTCCGTACGAATTCCCTCGAATTCAAAACCAGTAATCGATAATAATAAAACGATCGGATTTTTCGAAAAAAAAAAAAATTAACAAAACCTAATAATAATATCATCACAATAACGTACCATTATGGGTTAATATCACGTGCATATTGGTAAAATTATTTATTGTCGACAAAAGTTCCCTATTAAACCGATGGTGGGCGAGTGGCCACGTGCTATGTTATACGCCTACGCACTCTCTCCACATTATTATACTTAGGCGGCAATGTTTGTCTGTGCGTATTGTACAAAAAGGTTTATTATAATACCGTTTCACTGTATATATATATATATATATAGTATGGCTGCCGGTGGCTTTCATATAATAATTCGCACGCACACGTGAGCCTTTAATTCGTCGTATATTATATTAAATTTCGACTAGAGCTATAGCGAGCACTATTGTATTGCCGCGCGCGCGTAATAACAAACTAACTCCGTTCACGTTTTAATTAAAACGAGTGTTTTTCGCGAAAATAACAATCACCTCGTGTGTATATTCATACACACACACGCATAAATAGTGTGATACCTACGTGTAAAATTGTAATAATAATAATAATATGTTATAATATTATCGCGGGGGTGTGTGATACGGCCAACTTGCAAATGCTAATACTGTGATATGCTAAGTGGGTAGCTATATTATAGTTAAATATCATGTATAGGTAGGTACATATAATATGCCCAAACGTATTATTACGTGTACAACTCGACAAGACTCTCGTTCACGTCATCGCAGTCGTGGGAACGTAAAATTCCTAAACGCGACACATATACAGACATGAATGAAATATAATGTATAGTATCAATTATTATCAATACGGTTAAAATGTCGTCGAGATAACAAATTTCGATGATCGACCGATAAGACGTATAGGTACACTAAATGCTAAAAAATATTAAGATAGAAGTCTTGAAAAAAAATTGCAAAACAAATAATAGGTATTACCTATCCAATATACATACAATCGATCAGTCGAAAATGATTTACTAAATAATTTAGTTTAATTAGTAAATTACTAAATTAAGTAAATACTATATATGTATATACTATGGAAATAACAACTATAAGCTATTTTAAAAATATATAATAAGCACAATTTTTTTTTATAGTCATTTGAGTTTCAAATTCAAGCAAAATTAGATATTTTATACAAAAAAAATTATAAATATATCAATAAAAAAATACTAATTTAATACGTATTAGCTATTAATTATTATGGTTTTAATTCAAAAATATTATTCTTTGTGGCGAATTTAAACGTTTACGTATGTTACTATATTCTATATAAACACACTTTCATTACCAAATTCAATATTTTGGGGAAGAATCAATAATTAGCCCTACTGTATTATTAATAGTAAAATATCTTCATCAATAATCAAACCATTAAAAAAGACATAGTAAAGTATCGATTAGCGGAAAAAAAATCATCTTATCAAAGATTTGATATCACATAAACTGTAACTAAGTCTACTTTTTCTTTAGTCTTAAACTTCACTTCACTCTTACTTTCATAAGTACAAGTGTTAAGTAATACAATAAAAGAGCATTGTTATTCATGAAAGTAGAAATGAGGTGAGATTAAAGAAAGCCAAGTAGACTAGGCTACAATGTATATGACACTCCTTTGATAAGCTGACTTTTTTTTTGTTAAAAGGTATTTAACTTAACCTTTTTTTCAGCAATTAAATATTTGAAATTTCTTCTCATTTAGCTACAAACCACCGCAATTATTATTTATTTATTTGTCGGTTAGCATATAAAATAAATTATTATAATTATGTTTTTTATCATTTCACGCTTTTAACACCACCTTATAAATATAAATGTATATTATAAATATACAATATCATAAAATATGCTTATCAATGCGGACTGTCAGCCTGTTTTCGTTTTTTGTATGCAATGATTTATCATTGATTTCAAATGTTACAAATAAATTACATGCAGTAACTTACTCAATGGCGAAGTACATTCTAACTACTGTACAGCAAAGTGATTACCCACTTTCCCTCTTTTACGTAATAACAGCACTACGTAAATATTCATATAATATCTAAATCACATGGCACAAAATTATGGCAATAACCATTAATACATTAAGACGTTGCTGATTAATTAATTGTGATCTTTATGTATTAATGAAATGCAACTTAATATTTTCAACTTTTGATGTTTTAGCCTATTTATAATTTTTACATTATTTTAACTGTCAACTTTTTGATTTTTGGCGATACAATATTTGTTTAGTAACTATAGGGCAAAAGTGAATTAATCCTGATAACTAGTCAAAAATGGTTCCAAATTGAAATTTGTATGAAATAAAAAAGAACATTGAAATAAAAATTATTTTTCAATCCCTATATCTACTATATGAATCAAATTATTAAATTACTATGTTTTTATTTTATTTGGAATTAATGTTAGAACTAATTTAGCTTCATAAAAAATAATATTATAAGTAGGTACTACATGTCTACATATACATAAAATATTATTACACATAAGTTTACAATATCATTAATTTCATAGTTATTAATTATTTATTATTATTCTTATTATACCTATGTTGTCCAGTAGGTAGGTTTTATCAATTTGTACCATCAATACTTTTATCGCTCAGCTTAGAATCTTAAATAATGATAATATTTCCCCTAAATTGTTACAATTTTTAAAAACATATTAATCGATGACTATAATTTATTATTCAAAATTCAAATAGAAATACCTATTGTCATAACTTAAATCAATCTTGAATAATTAACAGTAGACTTTAGGTTCAAAGTTAATTTTGGATTTTATGTGTTAATCATTGTTATATTCGTACACTATATTTACTAATGATATATTCACTACCCCATCATTTAAAATAACAAAAAATAAGGTTGAATCGTCCGACTCTCTTTATTTATTAAAATGAGTATATTCTAAATCACCGAAGTACAAATATATAGCAGTTAGAGTTATTGTGTCTTAAAAAACAATAAGTTTTCAGTAATTCGTGTATATTATATGCTCAACGATTTTACAGAACAGATTTAGTGACTTGTCATCCATTTTCTACTTTTTTTTTTTATTATTATTAATAATAATATGCGTAAAATAATATAGTAACCAAACGATGTAAATAGAGTATAGACATTAAACAGAATCGTATATGCAATACTCAAAATATTTTTAATAAATTTAATGTAACAAATCGAAAGCAGTTTTCATTTTGATTATACAAACAAGTAAACGCAATGTAATATTGTATGCTAATTTAAAGTGTATCATTTATATAATATGTGTATGTATACAAAATAGTTTAATCATCAATTATTCTCTTTCCTTTTACCCTTTGATAAAACAAATACATACATGCTTAATATCGTTTTCTAAGTATACATAGTATATTATAAATATTTTTTCGGTATGTATGTAAATTAATAATCGACAGGAAATTTTGAGGGTTAAAAATTCATCCCCCTCCCCGTCGAAAACTCCAAATGCATGTTATGCCGATACCATGCCATAAATAAATTCTAGCCGATTATCCTTCCTCGATTCATTGCGGACTATTTGTGATGTTGTTATTATTATTTATAATGGTACTGCGTATAATAGGCGTACCTATAGCCTATTAGCCTGGGTGTAATAAGCACCCACCTACACGATTTTCCGCATCAAAATATGTTGCAAACAATGCGGTAATAAAATGTATATTATAATTATATTACCTTCAAAAAATAAAACGAATATCGTTCGGTTATAGAAACAAGAGACGATTTGCCATATAAAAACGAGCATACTATACCTACAAAGGATATTTGTAATCACACACATATAAAACGCGTTAGGTTTTCCTATACCGTATTCGACGCATATCGTATTGCATCTGACGCGAAACGTTCGTTTGTTTTTAGCGATGACCGTAAAATCGTACGATTATGATGATAATATTTCGAAATAGTATATCCAATTCGGTTCGTATTATGCGAATCGCCAATAACGCGTTATGCCCGCAAATCTGTGTGACGGTATCGCCTATACATGTTATAACACAGAGCGTTCCGTCTCTAGTTAGTCACCTGAGATCGAAATAAAAAAAAAATATATTATAATTTCATTCATCGATGTTTTCGCGTTTCGCAGTAGCTACCTATATAGTTATCCGATTTACAACAGGATCGATCAATTTAAATTACCATCGTTCGTTGTATTTTATTAAGCGTGATTTATTCAAATAGATAACAGTATTACGTAAGTTGTTTTTACGTATTTAAAAATAAGAGAGTAGAGAGGACTGTGTTTCCCCACAATCAGATGGTCCATAGATTAAGATTCCTGAACAAAGGAATAATAAAAATTAAAAATTGAAATAATAAATATTGAATCAAGAATAAACCTTTCAGTAGTCAAAAATTTTAATATATTATCTCATATCTGTGCTCCGCGCCGAATTCATAATAATAATAATTAATTGTGTATCCAACATTTTTCTCCCAGAGTTGAAAGACGTCGCCTTTTTTCAAGGATCTCCTCTGAATAGCAGTCGATCATATACTGAACCAAATCGTACACATTACAAAATAATAATAATAATACAAATAAGTAATAACATATATCAAATAAAACAAATAAGATAGGTACCAAACACTCATCATCCAACAAAGGATAACAGAAAACCAAAAAAGAAATAAAACACGTACACAATGTCATCCGACCCCGGGTGAACTTCAGTGATCCGACCGAGACACCAGTCAGTTGGCGGTCAAGATGGGATTTCGACGATTATCGTGTCCCCGACGGCTAAATTCGGAATTGATTTAGACCACTTCTGTCGGCCTTGTAGCGTGGACAAATAATCACGCGACCCCCTCTTCCCGTTGAATTGGTGGCATTCAGCCGGATAAGTTGCCACCGATTCAACCGATTTATTTGAATAACAGAGGAGTCAGGTTCGGGTATGGCATGTATCGGTTGGCCGATAAGAAAATGTCCCGACGTGAGCGCGTTCAAGTCATCATGCGGATCAGATGAATCGGGCATAATCGGTCGAGAATTCAAGATATCTTCAACCTAAGTGATTAGTGTATGAAATTCTTCATAATATGTCAACATTTGCTGGCCGATTACTAGTTTGAGGTGAAATTTTATATACTTTTATACCAGCCTCTCAAATATCGTCACCGAAGTGAGACGCGGCAGGCGGATTAAAATGCCACGTACAAAATAGGTGAGAATTCAGGCGGTTCTGGACTTCGGCTTCGCGGGACAATGATTTCAATTGGCATGCAGCGCCGACGTAGTTGTTACCGCAATCAGAATAAAGATTAAACGAAATGCCGCGTCGTGCGACGAAACGGTCCAAATGCCGCAAGAAAGGCGTCGGTACTCCTCAAGTCTCAAGTCCGACACGATCTCGAGATGAACGGACTTCACGGCCATACAAACGAATAATGCCAAATAAATTTTTACTGTCTTTGCATTTCACCGACGATGCTCTTTTACGAAGAACTGGCCCCCGTAGTCCCTACCGACATGGAAAAACGGGCGATGAAGTTGGACGGTGGTAAGTAGGTTGAGAACGGACAACCTTGTGCCGGGTACTCTGAACGCATGAAAAGATAACACGTCGAACAGCAGCGCGTTATATTATGCAACGACTTACGTGTATCACACTCATTATTGTCCATATAAAAATAATAAATATGTCACGTGTAATATTTTGTTTAACTAATCGTGTACTATAATAATATGGTAAAAATTTTTTTTAAGGGTAATATTTATTTTTTATACACTGAGCGTATTAAAACGTATGTGTATTGTGTACATTGTACCTATTATAGCTATTACGAATATTTATCATTTTTCCCAAGTGTGTAAATAACCTAAATTCTACGTAGTACTAATACTATAAAACCAGATATTTATTGGAGAGGGTTACGTGCTACAAGTCACCCTGCACATGACCGTCCCGGCACCGATAGTCGATTTATAGATGCAATAAGCTACCTGCATATATTTTTGAAAATTTTGATGAAACAATAGCTACCTATATAGTAAGTTTTTATACCACAGCTATTTATAAATATGCATATTGTATGCTGCATTTGAGGTTGGTATACGTCAAGACGTCAAGTTGACGTACGAACCTGCAAGTCGGCTGCAACACTGCAATTTCAAAACATTTTAAAATTCACGTATTGAAAATTAAATTGATACATCATAATATATATTATTACACCACGAATAAATATATATTATTTTTCAAATTTGTTCTCATTTTTAATTATGTTTTGTATCGTTGTAATATAATAAATTATAATAATGTACAGAACCTTTTCAAACAAAATTGATTAAAATTATAAAATTGTAAATAAAATTCATACGATTTTATTTAATATGATTTTAAAAACAATTTGAAGCGCATCTATCACTATTTTTTTTTTTTTTTTTTTTTATAGTTAATCAACAATTAAAGTACATAACAAATAATAATAATAAAAATAGTAATCACTGGTAATTGAATATTATTTTTAATTTTCGCAAGTACCTACCTATGTTGATTCTACACAATAAACTAAAAATTATGTTATTCCTATCAATTGTATTCAACCCAAAAAGATTACAATTTACAATACACAACTGGTGAAGTCTGTGATAAATATTTTGTTAATAGAATAATTAAATATTTAAAAAATATTTTACTGGTTATTATTTTTTATGATTTCTTATATTTTGTTGTAAAATCTTGAAAATTAAATTAATTACACGATAGTACTATAAAAATGTTAAATTATTCATATTATCTACATTATGTTTGGAGTTGGCATACGTTGTAACATTATTTCAAAATAAACAAATTAGGTAATTAATATTATTAAGAATTAATCTAATGTAGTGTTCAAGTAGTAGTTTACTTTACTTATATCATAATTCGGGTTTAATGATAACACAGAATATACTATTCAAGTTGTTTAATTATTACCTGCTACGGATTCCAGTCTTGGTATTTATAGGTGCAACACGCCGAGAAATTTGGAAATAACGTGAGTTCTGTTTTGTATATTATAATAAGACATGACGCAATGTCGGTCTGGCCCACTCGGCTACCCAGCGATCGCCGGGGGCCCCTGGACATTTACCTAAATAGAAAAAAATATTAAGTTTACTCGCGATTCCAAATTCCAATCGAATCAATTTGTTAGCATTGAACTATTGATTACAAATACTAGTATTTAATATATTATTAATTTTCTAAGTATTATATAATATTATTATTAAAAAATATTATTTTAAATTTGTATAATTATTTCATTATTCAATGATAAAAAATTTTTAATTTCATATTAAATATACACGGAAAATGCAATTACCTTTATGTTTATAAATATTCTAAATGTAAAAACCTTTTTTTGTTTTTTGTAAAAGGGCACCTGAACATTAACGTGCCGGGGGCTCAATCATAAGCCAGATCGACACTATAGGTCAATAACTCGTAGCTGGTACCTAACTTTACTATACTGGAAATAAATTATTAATAGAACTCGACGCCAATTTATCGGGGTCGTCTTTGTGAAATCCAAACGAGAAAACGACGTTTTTCGGAATCTGCATTACGATGTAAACCCCCGTGAAATAGAATCAATAAGTATATGATCTGCACACCACGTCCGCATTATCCAATGGGGCCAGATCACGTTGACATTGTTACAGCGGAATAAGCCACGGCACGTAAATATTATCGAAGGTTCTCGTCAAAATCGGAATTATTATTGTTGTCGCAGAACGTATAATACCTACTTGGACGGACGTCGAAATAATAATGAAAAAACGGCGGCAAGTCGTCGTCGGCATAGCCGGTCGTATCACGACGTCTGTGGCGTAATCTCAAATATTCTCAAAGAGGTCGGACTTTCGACGAATATTCTACCTCCATCGCCGTTCGTACGGACGACGTGCTACCGCGAATCCGGATCAGCTGAGCTACAGCTGACGGGGACAATGTTATCAAAACATCAAAATCGAACGCCGTGACGAAACAAAAACGAAATCGAGAACTGCCGCGCAGAGCATTGCGGCGAATTCATACTAAAACGAAATTTATTACTATTATTGTACGTAAAACGTATAATACCGCGATTGTCAACCGTACAGACGCGAACGCCGATCGCGACGATCTCCGTTTCCCGACAATTCGTCGACCGTACTAGACCTAATTTATTGTAATCGAACGCTCTTGTGAAATAATACAAAATACCTACTGTACCGTTACTATCAACTGCGCGCCGGCGACGTTATCTCACCTTCGTTTTTATTATCTTTTTTACCGTTCGCCGTTCGCGACATGGCCATTCACGCTCGGCGAATTGATAGTTATGATACCCCGGTGCACGAATTAGTGCTCTCCGTGTTCTTTCTACACGGGGTGATGCTCACCCTCAGCTTGTTGTTCCGCTACCGTATACTGTTCAAGCTGCTCGTCATTTTACTGATGCTGATACTCTTGATGTTCATCGACGGTTTCGTGACCAACCGCAGTTACAACTACACGACCAGGTTGAGAAAGAGGCAGTTGAAGAAGACCACCACTGGTTGACCGCGCGCCATGGACGCGACGACATCGACGTGTCCCGAGGTAATCCCAGTTTATACTGCATAATAATATAATAATATCGTGCTCGTGAAACGAAAGACATTGTTGTTTTTCGCAGGATGACGCCAAACCGTTATTCCGCAAGGGGGTCGACTACGAACGCGAGGGTCTCCACTACGAGGCGATGCGTTGCTACAAACGCGCGCTGAAGTTGGACCCAAACGTCGAGAAGAACATTGCTGACGAAGACTTAGTCTCTCGCTTTTCTTCTATGGACACGACTGGTGGTGAGCAGCGAGTGTAACTCTATTATTTATTTATGCGATACATTTCACTTGATAATCTCTCTTTCTCTGCAGACGAAAACACTGTAAGTGACGAATGCGAAGACGAATACGATAACAAGGAAGACCTCTTCTTGAGATTTCAGAGAATAATGGGACCTCAAATATGCTTTCCAGAGTGTACACAATCGGTATGAAAATGTCCTTCTCGTATATGTCTCGATGAGATGCTTTGTCATTATTTTATTTGCATTCTAGACCACCCACTTTTCAGACCTTCCGTTCGAGCTTGTTCTATACATATTTAGATTCGTCGTGTCTTATAACCTTGATCTACGTATGTTAGAACAGTGTGCAGCTGTTTGTCGTGGTTGGTACTTGTGTGCCAGAGATCCTGAGTTGTGGCGTCGAGCGTGTTCAAAGTAAGCTATCATAATGAAAATTAAACTTTTCTTTTCTTTTTGAAACAAATATTTTTTGGTAACTTTTTTTCTCAATATTTTCTGTATTGTACTTAAATGTGTGTTTTTTAAGTTCCACAATATTAGTGAGTTTAGAATTGTATTAATGTTATATTTCAAAAAACAGAACATTATTTACTTTTATTTGAAATTGTGCAAACGTAATATTTCAATAAATTCTAAAATTGTTATGTTTTAATTAGTTAAGACAAATATAGTTTTATATTTATTTTTTAAAACATTAAGTTGAATGATAAAAAATTATAGTTTTAATTTTAGCTATGATTGATATCCATGAAATGCATTTGTCTCTAGTTTTATTTGTATAATTGAATACATATATTATATTATTTATATATATATATCTGTTACTTAGATTTTGGCCTTCAAATGTCAAGGATATAGTACAGTATAACGGAAGTTGGCGACAAATGTTCATAGAACGACCCAGTGTACTGACAATTGGTTGTTACATTAGTAAAATATCTTATGTACGAAGAGGTGAAGAATCGTTTGTAGATAATTCTAATGGACGTTCTTTTAATGTTGTTTATTACAGATACTTAAGGTAATAATGATTTATTCTTTATTTACATAAAATTAAATATCACAAAAAAAAAATATTCAAATTGTTAGTTGGTTCATTTTTTTTAAATATTTAGCAACTAATTATAGAATTTAGAATTTTAGTAATGCTATTTTATAAATTTATAATTATTTCATTAGAATAATTGTAATTGAATTTGATATAGAAATATTTAATTTTTTTAATTTACCAAATCTTGTTACAATTTTTGATTTATTATAAATATGACAATTGATGAAACTTAAAAGAAAGTTTGATTTTACAAAAATATAGAGATGAATCACTATATTATTAGTGATTCACCCAATATATGAACTTAATATTATTACTTTTTTTTAAATACCCCAAGCAAATCAACATTTAATGAGCTCTCTTGTAATTCAACAAAAATGTATGATATTTTGATTTTGTTTTTGATATTAGATTTTATTCTGATGGCCGTGTCGTAAAGGTGCAGTCTGACGATCATCCGTCCAAAGTAGTACCAAAATTACAGACAAGAGAGTCAAGAATAAGAGCACCTTATAAAGTTTACCCCGGGCACTATAGATTGTCAGGTAAGCAATTATTCGTGACTCTTTATAGTGAAGTTGAACTCCCCCGAGGATTCCACAGACAACTTGGTTTGGATAAAAACAACCAGCGGAAGACTACTTTTAACATGGTATACTACTATTTTAAAACATATATTCTCATTTTATAATTTATTGTTTTTTTTCTTTAATCTAGGTTTTAGAAATTTCAAAATACAAATCCAAACATAACTGGAAATTAAGATGTACAGATTATGAAATAATTTATAAAAATAGTGTTAATAAAGTAATGGTTACCAAGTATGATTTATCTAATAATCGTCTTCCACCATTTATATTTTCTCGTGTGAAATGCTACGGTGATGAATTACATGTATTATAAAACAAGTGTGTTACTTAATAAATTAATATAATGAGCTCTACAAAGCATTTGAAACTGTCTATAAGTTTTTTGTTTATTATGGTTGAATCTTGAATTTATTATGTGTTATTGTCTATTATTTAAAATAAGTAAAATAATTAAAATAAATTGTGTATTGATCAGCGGCCTGTGATTTCTCCAAATGCTTTCATTATGTTATCTTCAATGTTACATAATATCACTACGCTATGTGTAGTTTATTATTTATTTTATAAAATTTAAATATTTAATATTCTTTCTTAATTTTTAATTATGGTATATTGAATTTAAACACATTTCCCTTAAAACATGGAAATAGTTTTTCCAATTGATAAAAGTTTATTTTTGTTTTATTGTGTTCAATGAGCATCCAAACTTTTAGTCATAGAAATGTCTCATTAATTAAATCTATTTGTATTTATTATTTAACAAAATATTTTATGGAAGGTATACGTCATTTCATTCTGTGTATTAACAAATTTTATTATATTAAATAATATTGTGTGTTTTTATTTTTTTTTTTAATCCAATAATGCAGCGGTTATCAAACTGTGGTACGCATAAGACCAAATGGTGGTAGAACGAAAAATTAAAAATAAATATTCGATTTTGATCTCATTGAAAATTTGTTATTTAATTCATATCTTATTTTAAAAAACTAATGAATAAAAATAATTATATTGTATCTAATTGTACAATTTGGATCGTTCTATTTTTAGTCATAAATGGAATATGACTAATTTATTAATAACACACCTAATTGGTATTCAAAAAAAAAAGTTTGAGAACCGCAACTGAATAATGTATTATTTTCATTAGAATCTCATAGAACTCGTAGTGCTTGTCATCTTTTATTGTTAAGGTAAATACTAATATTATATCAAGCTATTATTAACGCGCTACTATTATACCTAAAACCTGTATGCTTTAACTATTCTTTTTTAGTAAAATTGTACTGTATAATACATTTATTTGTTTTAGTAAGTGTTCCTTTAAGGAACATGTTATTATTTCAATTAATAATATGTTATTACTATTGTACTCTGTATAATGTTAATTATTTGACTGAATTAAAAAAAGATCAAGTTTTAATAAACTAATTTTTTATTTAAGCAAAAAACCACACACATCAAATATTGTGAATATGAAAGTATCTACTTATTAAGAAATTGAAATGAAGGTTAATAACTTTTTTGTACAAACAATAACTTTTTTTTCATTTATATTAGACTACTATAGGTAACAATATAGTATCAAATATAAAAATGAGAAACTGTACTGTATAGTAGATGTCGAGTGAACCTCATCATTAAACAGTAAATCATTAAAATGTATGTATTAAACATGATTCAACGATAAATCATTGCATATGAGGAATAAATCTGATTGAACTCTGTCATAGATTATATAATATATTTTATGATGTATTAATATTGCTATTAAAGTATTACCATTAGTTGAGTTAACTTTTGCCAAAAACATTTCATTAACTACCTATTGTATATAAAATATACATGGTTTCAATCACCTACTCACGAATAATATTTTTAAATTACAAAAATATAATTAAAATTATATTCTTTAATTACATACCTATCTAATTTTATTCAAATTGTAACTTAAAATATCCAAAATAAAAACTAGTTACATGTTTTTAAGATTTTTGGTTACAGAGTAAAATACTTATAAATTTTCAATCCTTAGCTATAAAAATTGAATATTAATGAATTATTTACTTGGTTTTAAACTTTTAACGAATTTTCTTGAAATTTAAACTGCAAATGCTTAAAGGTAAAAATCATGCCTATGTAACCTATAAAAGAATTTGCAAATATTCATGATTTTGATGAATTTTTGTCGATGTTTGAACTTAAAATGCTAATAAAAAAAAAAAATTATGCCTATGTATTCAGGTATTCTTACAATTTTTGAATCACTATAAGACTAACTTATGAGGAACTTAATACTACATTTTAAAGTATTTTGACTTTGCGAAAAAATGTTATAAATATTTATAAAACATACACAAAAACGAATATTTCAAATGCCAATAATTAATAACCTTAAAATAAGCGAAATATTTTATAAATTAAAATCATGTAAAGGAAATGCTAATCTAAATAACTGGAGAAATTTTCAAATATCTACGAATTATAAAGTAATAACAAATATTGAAAATCGTTAGCGTTACCTACGCGATTTGGTAAAATTTTTTAATTTAAACGCTTATAACATTTTTCTTAAATGACACTCAAGCTTTTTCTATAGGTAGCTATTTGAAGAAAAACTTATCGAAAACTGAGTGTTAAATTTTTTAATGATGTGATGTTTCTATGTTATGTGTCAACATTTAAATATATACGATAATTGATAAAATTTATGAACCAACTTACAATGCTAATATAGCATATAAGTATAAGTTTATATTTATATAAACTATAGTTTTTTCTAAAAATTATTTTAAAGTTATTCTACCACGTAATAAAATATATTAATAATAATAATAATAATATAAAAAACAAAAATAGCCTTGTTTAATAAATTAAAGAAATTTTTTTCAAAATCGATTAGGTACATCCCTTTTCCCGTTAACTCAGTATTAAGACTGATTTATTTATGGCAATTGAAGACTTTGAATAACTCTATATACAATATTGAATATACCTTTAACAGATTTATATTATATGAATATAAGTTTTGATAATAACACCATGAAAGATGATGACCTCCAGAAGCAATGACAGATGGACAGATGGTCGTGTTTGACTAGATTTTTTTTTACATTATTTTAATGTATACTGTTAGTTATCTCATAGGTAGTTAAATGAATTTATTTATATTTTGCGTCCCATATAGGCGGTTAGGTAGGTTATTCATTAATATGCCGATAATTTCCATAAACTGTACTTGACATTTATGGGTGTTTACATTAATTAAGAAGTACCTGTATAAGAATATATGAAATAAACTTGAGAATTTTTTTTTTTTAATGTTAACAGTGATTTTTAAAAAAAAATTCTCCTATGAAATTTAGGCTGAAAACGTTTTAAAGCCCTGTACATGATATTATAATAACTTTATTTCAGAAAAAAAATACAGAAAAAAAATATATAAATAAATAAATAAATAAAATCTAATAAAAAATAAATTATTACAGAACACAATAATAATTTAGCTTGTAGCCATACTTGTTAAATTATAATTTCTGCTCAATTAATTTCAAAACAAATTAATAATAGGCGTTAGGTACATTTTTGTTATTTAATATTAAATTTAATAATGGTGCAAAGGTTATGACTTTATGAGTTCCGACACACAAACATCCAACATACTTGAAATACGATGTAAACAATGAGAAAAATGCACAACACATGCAACCAGAATAACCTGTAAATATTGCATAAAATAAAGAAATGTGTGTGTTATATAATTATACATATGAAATTTAAAATATTATTTACTTTTGATTTTTCGACAACGCTTTAGGCAAGTTACTTAAGTCTTCGTGTAAAATGTGTTTCCTAATCCCGTAAACAGTGTACTTTATATAAGACTTCCAATCAAATTCTTCGAAACCGAACCGAAATGTCTTACGATCTTCTTGACTCAGTAACGACCATAATTCTCGTGTATTGCCGTTGTCAAATTTCCATTCACTCGTGGTAAACACTTTTAACAAATCAGTCATACTTTCTAATTTCTTATACATTTTCAACATTCTGAATCAACATATTACAAAATCATAATTAATCTTTTTCGGTACATATCATATTAACATTTTTGATAATCTGGGTAGATATAGTTTTTAATATTGTAAAATACAGATGATGATGTTAGCGATTTAAATAATTTAGCTTGTAATAAATCTGACTTGAATGCAATCGTTAGAACTCTAAATTTAAAACAAGTAAACAATTGCGATAGTATATTAGAAATAAGTAAGGATATATTAAATCTATTTTATTTTATGAAAATCCTAATACTATATTTGACGTACCTAATTTTATTAGGTACACTATACTTACTTTGGATTTTTGCCACGTATAATGAATGAAAAATCTATGAACGCACCAGGTATCCGATGCAATAAAAATCTTAAAATATAAACGAGCCATCGACTGTCGGAAAATATACAAAATATATACCACATCGTTTCCAACGGAGGGGCCTGATGGTAAGCTTCAAACGTATAGTTTATGATCTTGTCCCAATGTATTGGGCTATCAGCACTTGACACGTAATTATAAATTTTCGGTTCCTTGTTTTTTTCGTCACTATATTTATACCTATCGACGAAATCGATAAAAATACAAACGATTTAATTGCAAATATAATATTATAGTGTCATATATAACAAATTTTTACCTGTTTACTGTACTCCACATTACACTAATAAGTGCATTTGTAGTGTAATCGACTGGGACAATATCAGTTTTTTTATTCCTAGATAATTGAATTGTTCTTAAAATTCCGACGATTAAGGGAGTAATTATACCAGATGCTCCATTAATATTATCTAACCAACCTGGTTCCGGTTCGGATTGTGTACACCCTACTACAATATCGTTATTGTTTATTATTTTTGATTAGATTTTCGAAAAACCATATGAATAATAAAATATTCGATATAAACTTAAACTAATTTTTGGATTTTGCACGATTATATTAAAAATAATCCTTTTTAGCGTATTTTCCACATTATACTACATGTTTGCATATTTTAAATCCTTACTAATTGATGGACGAAATATTGAAATTGGCAATTGATTTTCATACGTCAAAATATCATTTTCTGTAAGCGCTTTAGTGAAAGTGTATGTATTTGGCCAATCAGCTCCAAAGCTATTTTTTCATATTATATTATGATAATTAGAAACTGGGAAATTTTATATTAGAAAAAACATATTTACTTCTGAATGTTTTCATCTCGTTTAATTAATTTTTTTAATTCTTTAGCTGATATTGAAACGGGATAAAATTGTTCTTTAATTTCACTTCTTGGACAGTGTGAGTAAGCGGTTGATACATGCACAAAACCCTGAAATAATCAATCATTTGATTGAAAACCCGTTACAAGAAAACTAATTAGTAATTAGTAATTTTACTATGATATTTTATGATTATTTTTATTATAAAATAAAACTCCGTATATCATTTTTTAAACTTCATTTATACTAAAATCATTTATGATTTATGTAATTTTAATATTCTACATGATTGTCCTAATTTTTATTTTTTATTTTTATTAGTTTTAATTTAATGGATCTTAAATTTTTTTAAATAGGTAAAGTTATCATAAAATAAATGTTCAATGTCAAATAATCATATTGAATAAAACTTTAAAATTTTAAAACATACTTTAATTATTAATATTGAAATTAAAACAGGAGCGCCATTTGGGGGGAGTAGGGTATAATTTGGCTACCCTATTTTTTTTTCTGTGTCTTATTGACCTGGATTAAAATTTACAATACGCCAGGTGATGGCCTATGTGTAATAATTAAAATATATTATTAATTGCTATGATTAATATATAATGCGTAGGTATAATATATTATTATTTATGTAAATATAGATAATAAATAATATGCATATTATTTATTATTTGTACATTTTTATTAGATTATAACATGCACAATGCGTTTATGCATGATCATTGATCAACACTTCCAACTTTTCAGATATTATTTTTTCATTGATATAGGTATAAATGTTGTATAATAAAAATATAGTATTTAGTTTATTGTATAGATTTATAATAAGTGCGTATCGACGTATATGGGTATGGCATTATACAATATTATGCTTATACTTCAGACCGATTATCAGAAAATACGTTTCAAAACAGTTCGAAAATGAAATATGAACTTATTATTGATTCTGATTGAAGTTTTCGAATGTTAACATAATTTACGTTAAGTGTTGTTGTTTAGTTATCGATTACCTATTTTATGATTTTTTAATTTCTTCATCATGAATGTCAAAAATAAAAGAGGGAAAATGTGGAGGTGTTCAATAATTTTATAAACCCAGTATATTTTATAATTTTAAAGAGCATATTTTTTGATTTTACCATTTTGAGAGCGTACCTACCTATTTGATGATTATTGGTATGTTTATAATTTAATTGAAAAATTTGGCTATAGAAAAAAAATCTGTGTAATTTATCCTATTTTATATTTATTTTAAGAGTTTTCACTAGGTATTATTGTATTGTTTTCAAATCATTATATAGTTGACATACAATTTCCTGTTTTTATTAATAACTTTTATTAAAAATCATAAAATATAAGAATATTATTAACATATTAATATTTATAAAACTGCTATTAAAAACACACACACACTAATGATATCTGTGATTACCTACTATTTTGAAAAAGCAGTGGCCTGACAAAAAAAAATTGACTGGCTAACTGCTTAAATTTTGGCACCCTTATTATAAAACTCAAATGGCGCCATTGAATTCAAAAAAAAAAAAAAAAAACAAAAATATAACGCTATAAACGTATATGATAATAAATTATTTTTTTATTTCTAATACGTACCTTAAGATTATTCATTATTGTTGCTAGTTCTAATAGATTTTCTGTTCCTTGAATGTTTATTTTTGTTGCCATCTGTATAGATTCATTGAATCTAATTGTAGCAGCACAATGAAAAACAAAATTCACATTGTTTATCAACCAATCACGATCGTCAGTTGAAAACCCCAACGAGGGTTCTTCTAAATTGCCATCAATTATTTTAATCTTGGTCACAAAGTCTGGTTTTTCAAATCGAAGACGATCAAATACCTTAAAAAGCACAATACTAATTACTTGATAAGATAATCATATCAATTCAATCTTTTTAAAAATTGCATTGCTCTAAAAGTATGTTTATCAAAATAATAAATGTTTGTATTGCGAATTATTAACATGTATTAATTTGACAAACTCTCATTTATATTTTGTCTGATATAATAAAACTTAATACCGAGATTCTATTGTATTGTATTTAATTTAATAAGTTACTAAAAAATTCTAGAACCCTAACATACATAATATAATAAAATAGGTATCCGGATAGGTTACCCTTTACATATATGTATTTAATTTGAGTCCCAATACTGGGGCAAACAGGTATTGTATACGAAATAATTGCAGTATATAAATCGTTGCGCAATAAATTGCAGACTACCCTGTAAAACTTTTTTTATCTTCCTGCCAAAGGTTTTTGATGAGATATTTTTAACTAACGTTCCTAGATTTAATAAAGTAATGATTTATATGATAAAAAATTACTAAATACATTAATCACTAATATGTAATATTTATTTTATTTATGTATTAAAAAAATTTTTCTATACATATTATTCAACTATTAGGTACAAAAATTGACTTACAGCTCGTTGATAGATGTCCACAGCTCTTTGACTGGCGGCCAATCCTTTCTTACTTCTAACGAGAACCGCAATAGTTTTTACATCACACGACCTTAATAATTTTTCCAAAAGTATTGTTCCTAGAAATCCCGTACTACCAGTGATGAAAACCACTCCATCCCTAAACGTCTCGGCTATACTAATCCTCATACTTTATTTATTTATTTTTTTGCCAGCTTTAACATCAATACTTTCACTGTGAATATGCAAATGATTGTTCTCAGTTATATACTGATAGATAAAACGGGTTTTTTTATTCTACCAGTTATTGCTGACCTTCCTTTTAGATTAAGATTTTTAGAGTGGGGCGACGAATCTATTGCTTTACAGTGATGTGTATGTTTTTTTTTATGATCATAGCCTTTTAAAGCAGAATAATACTTAAGTTTTCAACGTTGAAGGAAATCGCTGGTACCGAATAGGATCTATTTGGTATTTTGAGCAGAAGGGTCAAAAGTAAAAAATTTCCAATACTTTCCTTAATAATCAAGAAAACGTAAAAAAAAGCAAGATAAGAAGAAGTAACGGAAAGTTTTGTGCTAACCAAACCAGTTTACGACACCATTGATATTTTTCTTTTGTTATTATATAATGCAAAAACTGCAGCAGATAACTGTAAATACTTAATATTTTCACCAAGTATTAATTTAATCGTTTCAAGGAATACACTCAACGTCTACAACTGTAGTAGCAGCAGTCTGGTTAACTTACTTTTCATCTTTTTTTCTCGTGCAACATCATACATTTTAAATCCAAAAAGTAACTCGACTGGTGAGATAGACTTCATCTCCAAAGAACAGATTTGTCAAAAAAATGATTTAAAGAGCATACGTCACGCTGTCTGCTTGTACGCCACAAAACGTGGACATACTATTAAATCATGATTAAACATAATATTATAGCGATAATAAAAAAATGTCTGCGCAAACTGTACAATGTCGTATCCACGCTGTGATCGTATCAGTGTATTAATCCGCGTAAAAAACGTTTACGAATGAGGAATGAGTAAGAGTCGTTCGTCGCGAGTAATAGGCGTGGCTTAAATCTTCGGTGTTTGCGGATCGTAAAAACAGCGTACCTTATTCTCTAAGTTTTTGTATGCGGCGTTTGGTTTAAGAACATTAAGTCTTCTTAACGATATAAAATAATGATGAGAAAACCAAATACGAAAAAAATGATTATTTTATGGAGTTACGAGTAAATGCCGACGGCCGTGACGTCACAGGGTCAGCCGTCTCCGTGCGTCATAACAAGATACCGAGAATAAAATTATAGACGTAAAAAAAAAAAACGGTTATTATTGTATTCTTGTGAATTCCCCGTCTTTAAAAAATTATACTATTAAATTTAAATTTAAAAATAACTAAAATACGAAACTTCCATAAGTTTAACAGAGACAATTATCATCACTACTATAATATACCTATATTATAAACATTGTAAAATTGCATGTGCTTGTAAAAGCCGTATCATTGTAAAATACGATATATCTTGTAGTTAAACTACGTCTATCTAATAAATAATAAATAATAATATTGTAAAAAAAATAAAAAATAGAAAAAATTATTTTGAATTACGTTAAACAAATGATTGATATGGTATCACGAAGGCGGAAGGAGGTTAACATTCTGAGATTTCCAATGAAATTTGTTTAAAAGGAACTTTTCACTAACTTTTAGCCACTTTTTTTTCCAGAGATAGGATCCATAAAAATATATTTATGGTTAACTTGATCGTGATTATAACCTATTCATTGAATATTATTGTACGACTTCCAGTTAGGTTAGGTAAAATAATATTCGTTGAACACGACTGGACGGTAAAATGTCACTGTGCGAGTTCAAACCACCTTCAAATTTATTGGCTTATTTTTTTTTTCAAATGTATATATTATTTACAAAATAAAAATATGTATAAGCATTTTACTATTAGAAAATATACCTAATAGCTTGTCAATATTTAATAAGTGTTTTTGTTATAAGTATTTTATACAAAAATCAAAAAATATAAAAAATATTCAAACACAATTAATTTTTGTAGACTTTCGAAGAAGTTAAAATTTGAACAAAATTACATACCTATATTATTAACAATGAATAACGATATTAATTATTTTCTTATAAATTCATAAACATTCTTCGTGGGGACATAATATGTATAATATATATATATATATTATATACGTTTATGATATACATAATAATGATATTAAATTATGAATTTTACAATACGCAATGACATTTTTAATAAATCATTTATTTATACTATTAATCTTTTTTGGAAAAAATTTTATTACATTTTGAGCTACTTAAGTTGATTTAATATGGTATTAATATTTCATATTATTATCATTATTATAGAATATTATTGTTGATATTTCATAATGTTTGCAAATTACACTTCAGCATCTTTTTAACCATTTCATTTGATATTTTGAAATACAACTGATAGCCACTATCGAAACCAATAATGTTAAATTATCTGGATAATTTATCACATTTTGATAAGGCACGCGGTTGCTTTGAGTAAAATTTTGTGTGCTATGCAGTGTTATATCAAATTTTCCAAATTATGTATTATATATTAATTATTTTATTAAGATATGAAATTAATTAAACTATAATAGTCTAATTTTTGGATTAAATAATAAAAAAAAATCATTTGTGTATCTGTTATACAAATGTAAAATTTTAGTGGCTCAATACTGTATAATATTATAAATCTTTTGGAAAAAATTTTATTATGACCCAAATCTTTTGCTCCAGTCAAGTTTATCCTTCTCGTGAGTCGTAGTTCTAAAATTTGGTGTATAGGTAAATTATGTAGTGTATTGTATATCACTCGTATTGAATGACACGTGCTAAAACTAGTCTTAACCTCGTGCAATTGAATAAGCGATAATTATGATCAAAAATTTAATTTGGCCAGCGCCCAGCTGTTTTAACTAGTACGGTTTCATATCTGTTCCTTTTAGACCTTATGACCCCGGCCTTGCAAAGTCGCGAAGGTAGAACTACGTCAAACGATTGTAATAAAGTTTAATATGATTTATGATCGGAAACATTTTTAGTAGGTACATCAAAACAATCAATATACAATAATCCACCATATTAGCTGTGTCACCTTTCAACGTACTTTCATCACACACGCTCCTGACGAACTCTCCGACAGCTACAGAACTCACAAGCAAACAGCGACAGCGTCAAATAACACAATATTATGTTTCCTCAGCATAACTTTCTTTATATTATTATTTATTATGTCTTAATGATACATTAATACATACTATTTTAGTGTTAATGACTGCCTATGCCATAGGTACATTTATTATTATCAATGCATTATTACCTTTATCTAATATTGTAATTTTTTAATTTAAATTGATTGTAATAACTATAGATAATTGTTTTACTAATAATTTACTTGCCGAACCCTGTTCTATAGTATATGATAAATTAAAGATGTACAACTCTATGCAAATTTTTAAAAGGGGGTTCAAACACAGGGATTTAAGGTTTCACGAAAAACGAATATTTTTTTGTTATTATGGAGTTGCCATTAGTTATTGTATAAAATAAAAAAGTTATTAATTTTAGAAAGGTATTTTGTAATTGACAATTGGTTTTAATCACTCAAATTCACTGCGTTAAAATATTTATAGTTTTTATTTAATGGAGTTTAAAAAGGGATAAATCTATTGGCATTTAATTTGTCATGTAAATGCCACACAGGATCATCTAGTAGCCTATACATAGATTTTGAAATCATATTATTACTTGCAAAAACTTTAGCATGATTTCAAGTTTTTCGAGTACCTAATTATAGATGAATTTCTTCGAGGAAAAATTAAGACACAACACGGGAAAAGAAAAAAATATTGTAACGAAGTAATTATAGCAATTAATCATATTAATCATGAATTACGAATAAATTATCAATGAATAGATAATTCTAATTATATAACATTTATATTTATTTTTTCAGTATTGAACATTGAAAACTTTAAATTTAAAAATATAATTTAACACAGTATTGAGTATACTTTACTTGATTAGATACTTAACACCGTGTTAAGTGTTTTTTTTTTAATCTATCAATGATAAATATAAACACCTATTAGGTATTAAAATATTATTATTATTACATTGTTCAATTAATAAGTTTGTTGTTATATTTAATACTTGAAGGACATAATATAGAAACAACAATACACCGATATAATCTAAAAAAGATGAGCAAGTTGGTTTCTAGTTATCTAGTGGATCACGCCGACGCCGATTACGGTAATATAGATGATACGTTAAATTTCGATTCAATAATGTATTAGTGTGAGTAACAAGTAAAAAAAAAGTCTTTGAGCCTATGTTAAAAAATATATTTATATTGCTATTGAAGTAGTTTTAAATTCTGAAAAAAGTGTAGAATGTATTGACTTTACAATGATGTGTTTTTTTTGTGTGTGTATGTGTCTAAGTACAGCATAAATTGTTGAAATAATGCTTTAATTTCAAACTTAGGGGGTTGTTTCTGATGGTAAAGTGAATATTCTTGGTACGTTAAACGGTCAAAAGTAAGAATTTTCCAACAGTTATCAAAAATCGATTTTTTTATTATATGATTGTAACTCAAAAACGAATCACCGTAATTACTTGAAATTATCACCAAATTTTTATATTAGTGTTTTCAATATTCTGCTAAATTTAGTATCAAAACATTTTTTTTTTTGAGTTATTTATGGACAACTGACATTTTTGATTTATTTATTTCCGAAACATTGCATTTATTTTATTAGGTATACTTACGTATTTAATTATTTCAATAATATATATATATATATTATATACCATATCATAGTATTGTTATTAACTTTAGAGTTAATAATATTTTACTGAAAATACTATGAAACAGTAGTAAGAATATACTCATTATTATAATTAAATAATATCTTAAAATTATGTTACATAACATTTGGAAAATACTGTTGTGTGAACTACAATCTATAATATTTACTTAAAATTAAATCCCCACGAGGCCACGAATAATTTATGTAATTATAACACAGTAATTGACATCGTTATTCATCGTTAAAATGTTATGTAATTTCGTCCTAATTGTTTTTGTATATCTAAATTTTTTTTCTTTTTTTTTGTTCTATTATGAACCCAAATGTATTTTAGATTCTAATTGAAGTGATGAATGTATTGATTTTACAATAATGTGTGTGTGTGTTTTTTTCTGTGTACAGCATAACTATATTATGTGAAACATAAACATAAACATTACTTTTATTCTTAATTCCTTATTGGAGAAAAATGGACAGTAGAGGAAAATGGTATCTATTTTTGGAGAAAAATAGCTATGGGCATTATTTTAAACGAATAACGATCTGTCAACCTAATTTATTATATTATTAGAGTTTAATTTTTATAATAATATGTATATATTTATATTTTATGCCATATTAAATCAACTTTTATAACTCGAAATTTAATATTAATTTTTCTGTGAATACCATAAAATAGTAAAAATAGGGTTTATAATATAAATGTATGATTTATTTTGTAAATTTTCATTAAAATAAACGAATTTTTAAAAAGAAAAAAAAGATTTAAAGGATTCAGTAAACACTACTTTTAAAAAATCTAGTGATAAATTTTTAAAACTTAAACGTTAAACTAAAAGATTTTATGAATTCTAACTATACTAATTTTTTGAAAACTTTTGAATATTTTAAATTTAAACGCTAATAAAAATATTGTAACTACAGATTTTTGATATTTTTGATAAATTATTAACTAACAACTTATGAGGAGTTATATTGTATTGAATTTCCAAACGATTTTTATTTATTCAAGCAGAAGATTTTTAATCGAGATTTATAGAAAAAAAAATCAAAAATTGTTCACGCCTATAAGCTTATAAAAACAATCAAAATATTTTAATTTGTATCGTAAAAATAAAATTATAATAAAAACTCTTAACTTGAGTCACAAAAAAATAAAAATCGTTTTTGTAAAACATTGGATTTTTGTAAAAATTTATGTTTTTCTAATATTTTTTTTTGTTTATCCGTATTATAAAAAAAAATTTGGAATATTTATTTTTGACCTTTTTGAAGACAAATTAGATCTAATTTTCTATTTAAAACCACATTCAAAGTTGAAAATTTCTATAATTACTTATTGGTATGCACTGTACACATGCACTCAAAACAACATCATTTTAAATAATATTATATTATTCGCCGCTCTAAAATTAAAATATTTAATTTTAAACAATATTCAGTTTTATCACTAGTTATAATATCGTTTTATTATTTATCACATGATATAACTGTTGTTTATTTTTGGATAATGTATCTAATTTGATAGATTGTGAATATTCTTTTAATAGCTAATTATGAAAAAAATATCCAATTTCTTCAAAACTTAAACTTTAGACGAACTTAAAAAATATTTGTATTCTACATTCAATCTTTTTTTATAATTCTTATAATATGAAAAACTATGGAACTATGTATTAAATTTTCATGTTCTTTATCCACCATAATTTTTTTTTAATGACATTTATAAAAAAAATTAACAAAACTCAAAAATGTCGAAGTCAATAAATCGCTCAAGGTATAATTAAAATAATCACGTATTATGTGTTTAATAGTTATTATAGAGCATCGAGTTAACAATTTAAATATCTTATATTATAATTTTTGAATTATTTCCAATAAAAAATGTAATTTTGTCCAAAATCAAATATATATGTGTAGTACTTTGAAATTATTACAAAAGGTCATAAAGTCATAAGTAAAGATCGGATTTCCATACACTAATAATTATTAAAATGTACTTATACAATTTTGTTAATTTTTCGATCAAGTAATGATTTATGAAAATGAATTTACTGCTTATATACGACGTACAAAATATGTAGTTAAATGTAAGTTATGTAAAATCCGGTGTTTAATCATAAAAATATAGTGTTCAACACTACACAATTAGGTCACATACATTAAAGCGTTAAAATGAGAAATACACGAATGCAATTCACCGAAAAAATATTATTGTTCGCCGTATGTCAATTATGTATTAATTACTTTAAGATGTAACGTTTGATGTATTTACATCAAATACTTGACGTTGTACGTTTAATTTTTATTCACGTTGGTTTCAGTTATGTTTTCATTATGTAATCGTTTTTTATTCTAAGGTGGAAAAAGACCTATCCAGTTCCGTAGGCATAACTTTGTGTATCAACTATCATTATTTATTCTATGCCAACGTCACAAACAATAAATTATTTTAATAATTTTAGTTCAACTATATAATATTATATGCCATATACGGGTTTACTTACGAGTAGCCATAAAGGTATTAACCATTACCGGTTATAACACTTTAATATATATATATATATCAATTATAATAATATTACCTGTATGGATGTACAGCTTTACTTTTAAATCTAAATTTTTTCCGATGTTTTATGATCCAAGATATTAAATGTAATATACATTTACTAACTTTACTATGCTGTTAGAAATCCTATTATGACGTCATATTAACGAATTTTATTGCGATTTTTTTATAATTCCGTTTGTCTAGCAAATGTGTTAGTTTTAAATAAAATAAACTAATAAATGGCATGCTGGAAGCCTGGAATGTAGATATAATATACTATTAATATATGCGTATAATACGTGAACGCCACGAGGTTAACCTTTATTCGCATGGTCTATGTTGTATAATAATTTTGTATTAAATAGCGAAAAAACCCGTCCAATTATTTATTAAACTAGCATAGAGCAATGATTTTCTTTGTACATCTAAATAAATCCCGTAGCTAACCTAATCAAAATTTATAGTTTTGGTTTAAACAACTATAATATAGCATTGACTATTATTGACTATAGTTATATTAACTACAACACAGAATATGTTTTTGAACTTAAAATAATTTCTTGACATTTTATTATGTAATAAAATGTTCAAAATTTATATTATAGGTAAATTATGGTTATTACGTACTTTTTTTATTTTGATAATTAATTTCTTTTTAAACATTGATCATGTAATTCATATTCCAGGCGCAAGCTGGGTATCTTATGGTATCTAATGTTCGAGAACTAACTTGAACGTTTCATCGAACATTTTGTATTAAATAATGCGTTCGCTAGTTTATTGGATAGACAAATCAACCTACACACAGTATGTGCAACAATAATTAAAAAATAATAATATTATTTAGATAGGAACAGTTACTTTAGTACCTATAATAATTGTTATAATAGTATGATTAATCTTAAATTTTATGTTTATATTATGTTATGACTTTGTATACTTATAATTTAATCCTGTACGAGATTCATTATTGTCATATTATGAGCAAACACAATAAAAAGATTTTAGAAATAACTTATACCTATTGATAACTGTTAATTGACAAAACCACCTATCTAAACTCATCCATATCAAATTAAAACTAAGCATATCTCAAATATATTTTTTAATTAAGGTTTTTTACCTTATATAAGCAATTAATACAAATAAGATGTACAAAATATACATTTTTAACCAATAATGATTCAAAACGATTAGTTTGAATCATTGGTAACATGTATTTTGGTGTTCCTGTAACCCTTATAATATGAGATAGGTGTTGTTGCCGAATCAGCGACGATATGCACGATGACGAAAATGAAGATTGGGAATCACTTGAGACTTAAGACAGTTCAAATTATTTAAGAATATGATGAGCTCTGTGCCTAGTTTGATCGAGAGAAAATGGCCAAAGGTTGCACAATATAAATAAATGGACGTGCACAAAACCGAGGGATGAGGAAAAAAGCGAAGATATTTATTCCGGTTAATAATGAAACTGGACGAAATCAGTGACAAACAACTAGGGTTTCTAGGAGATACCTATGCGCTGTTCATAATTGGCATCATTCTCAAGGAAGTTGTATGAAAATTCAGTAATCATATTAACAAAAGCGAGGAATGCAAGAGTGTGTTGTTCTACACTCGCGTTAATGAAGGTTAGGTTAAAGAGTTATAATTTAAGAATATTGTAAAGGTAAATTAGTGTATTACTATCAAAAATATGATGCAATTATGAAGACTAGAATATAATAAAATATAATTATGATATTGTTATTACTTATTATATTATTCTAATACCTATAATATAATATTCTAATATTCATGTTTTCAACATCAATGACATGATTTCACATACTTTTTTTTAAGTGTTATTATAATAGTTTTAAATAGTACAATTTTCAGGTAAGTAAAGGTTTTAAAAAAAAAATCTTCAGACAAAATTAAGTATAATTGTTAGACTCAATGAACATATTTTCCGAATACAATAAAGTGTACATTTGGTTCCATGATACTCAACTTTAATATTATGTCCCAATACGACGTGACTACTAAACATAGTAAATAAATTATTTTGACCTAGGCTTATAACCTAGTGTTGATTAGGGTTTTTCTACATAAAGGAAACAATATAACACATATAAAAAAAGAGTAACGAATCGTATAACTATCAAGTGAAAATATTTTTTATTGATAATGATTAATTAAAGATTATATGATAAAATTAAAAGATTGTAAGATTCTATAAATAAAATACTAAATTATAAAATATTAGTAATTAAGTTGATGTATATATATAGCTGAAATAGATATAACTAAATAAAATCAAAATGTAGCAGACAGTAGTTATTAATTTAAAGTTTTGAATATCAGTTGTTTGGTTTTATGATAATTATCTGTAGAAATGTCATTGATGTATGATTTAAATGCGTAAATGTATGATTGTATTACATTACAAATATCCAATACAAAAATTGTAGTAGAAGATAAATAATGAGAACAATGCACAAATAATGCAACCAGAATAATCTAAAAAAAAAATAAATAAATAATACGATAAATAAAAAATTAATAAAATAAAAAGTATCATTAACACATTGAACATAAATAAATAGATTCAAATTTAAATACCCCACCCTCGAATCTCCCTTAAACTCAATTTTTCTTCAACATGAATCTAAATTTATTTTTGTTTGAACTCAAAAACGAGATTTAAATAAAGTAAAATAATTTTTATTATCAAATAAAATGTAGATTATTAAATGTAGGTTAAAAATAATTTTTAACTTTAAAAAAATAATTAACATTGAATACTGATAACTTAAATTAGATTTAAACTGACTTTGTCCATTGCAAAAAAATAATAATTGAGTAATTTAATGTTATAAATAATATAACCAAATTTTAATTCACTCTAAAACATAATTTTGATCGGATTATTTTAACTTTTTTAAAATGTTAAAATTCTAATTTAATCCTGTGAGTTTAAGAATTGATTTTTAAAAAAATAAACAAAAAAAATCACTTTACTTTCGATTTTTCGATAAAGCCTCCTTTGTATTACTCAGTTCTTCGTGAAGTATATGTTTCCTGATCCCAAAATAATATATGTTTAAATAGTCTTTCCAGTCGAATTTTTCCAAGCTAAACCAAAATATATTACGATCTTCTTTACTTAATGATAACCAAAGTTTTTTGGTATTTTCATTATCAAATGACCATTCTCTAGTAGTAAATTCTTTAAGAAAATCCGACGTATTATCTGTTTTTGAATATATTTTCAGCATTCTAAATAAATAATAATATATTTAAGCTTCTATAAAGGTCCCAATTAGTTATAATATAATCTAACAAGAAAAATCACTAAGATAAAAAAAAACACATCATTAGATTAAATTAAAAAGAAAATTTAAAATTTCAGAGTTACTATTGTTAAATATGTATATATATCACCTACTGGCTACTACTAAATTATTATTAAAAACTTACTTGGGAGATTTACCACATATAATTAACAACAAATCCATTAATGCACCTGGTACCTTGTGAAGCAAAAATCTCATAATTGTGACAATTAAAAAATTGGTATGTAAAATACAAATTTTGTACCACATCGATTGCAACGGAGGAGCTTCAAAATAATGGTCATATATTTCTTTAATAAATCTGCTCCATGTCAACGGACTTTCATTACTAGAAACGTAGTTATATATTTTTGGTACCTTTTTAGTTTGATTTGAATGTTGATAACTAAAAATGATAAAAATGTTAACGTTATAGAGTAAACATTACGAAAAGATAAAAATTATACCTGTTAACTGTATCCCACATAACACTAATCAATGCGTTTACAGTATAATCAACTGGTATAATATCTGTTATTTTATTCGAATCAAGATGTATCGTCCTTAAAAATCCAACTATAACTCCGGTAACTATGCCAGATGGTCCATTAATAGTATCCAACCAACCGGGATAAGGTTCTAAGTGTGTACATCCAACTGTAACATAAGGCCCACAATAACTACAATGGCGTTGGTTAAATCATGGAACCTGGTCATAGTAAAAAGGAAAGGGAAAGCCAGTTATAAAAGAGTCCGCAATACAGCATTTTCAGATTTACCATAACCACAACACCTTTACGCTTCACACTATTATACTATTTTATAAAATCACTTGTGTTAAATTAAAATAAGCAAATAATTAAATTTAATTTGAACTTCAGCAAATTATTGAACTCCACAACATTTGGATTACGGACATTACGCCTGCTACAATACCAATCGTCGTATAAGAAAACATAAGGACAACTTTTAAGAGGGGCTTAGGTTCCATGGCACCCCCAAGACGACTGCCGAGACATCTCACTCTTTATTTTTTCAAATATTTTCATTGATTTAATTTTGTGAAATTTGTATAGTATAAATTATTATGTAATAATATTTTGATTCAAATTAATTATAATTATTTATATTATAAAAAATACACTGTTAATTTTTACTTTAAATAGGTAATAACTTGATACATTAATTTTTGCTATATTATATAAACATTTTCTGACTAATTGTATTATAGTTTAAATAGTAGATACATAGCAAAAAATATCCCTCCTGCCAGACAAAGAATTAAAGCTGCCTTTGCGAAAACGATTCTGCGTAAAAATAGTTAAACTTTTTGGTAACCATGGTAACCAAACAATTATTTTAATAATATAATTACAATTTTAGACTATGAACAGAGCAATACATGAATAATAATTATACAATGATGTGGTTTACTTGCATAAAATTATCTACAAATATAAAAATATAGCTTTTTAACAACCCCGCGTTTTGATCAAAATCTAATTATTATGTTGGTCAAAAAAAACTTACTAATCGATGGACGAAATATGGAAATTGGCAATTGGTTATCATCGTTTAATATCATATTTTCTGTGATTGCTTTAGTAAATGTGTAATGCTATATTATTTACAAATGAAAAAAAAAATAAGAATTAAAAAAAAATGGTTACCTATTTACATTTAAAAAATTACTTTGCACATGAAATCTCTTCAATGGACATATTTTTCAACTCTTTGGCCGTAATCGGAACAGGATAGAATTCTTCCCTAATTATATTCCTCGGACAATGTGAGTAAGCAGTTGATACGTGTACAACACCCTGCAACAATAAATACTAATTATTTGTGTAGGTTGAGTTCCGTTCTATGTTGAAATACGCGAATGGAACCGATGCAACCTGTTTAATAATTTACAATATAAATGGTAATAGTAATTATGACACAACTATACATCGGCTTATATAAAACCATTATTTTAATTTACTTAATACAACTTTTTATCGAACAGTTAAATATTTTTATTGAAATATTTTGGTTGCATAAACAGTTGAATAAAATAATGTATTGGTTTTAAACATAAGGTTTGTGTTGAATTTGAGCTTATCAAAAGAAAAATTATGGAATCTCTTCAGCTTCACAAAGTGATTACAAGTTTAATGACAGGATAAAATTTTTATAAACCTAAATCGGACCATTAATTTAATTAACTGATTATCATTAGTTTTATCACTCAATTTTGATAATAAACATTTAATGAATGATCGTGCGCCCGAAATTACTATATTATTTGTTTAGACTTAAGCTATAGAAATTCTTGAAATGGTGGTAAATAGTAACCGCGATCTAAGCACATAAATTAGAATATTATAAGTAATAATAATGATAATACAGGCTTGGTTGTACCATTGATTTAATACACGATTATTGATATAACGTTGTGGTGGTGATGGACGGTATTACGACGACGGTGAAGATCAACTGTGGAGAGGAGAGTGACCTTTTCCTGTCACGCCATTATCGCGGCTGTCACTTTTTCTCGTGCACTATCAACCAATAGTTGAGGTAAGACAATAAGCCGTCCCGCAGTAGATTATGCTGTATTATGTACCGTGAGTTTGCGTTAAGACTAAGTATCAATCGATGTGCCAAATCTAATCTCATCTCACGAAAATAAACCAAATCATATGTTCAGAATCACTCAATATTGTAAAACATGGAAGTGTTGGTTTGATTGCTTATGGATGAGCTCTTGGCCCATTAGTTTTAAATAAGCATCAGTGCTCTCATATAAACTTTAAACTTACTTTAAATGTCCTTTAACACATTTCAATAATATTATTTTATTTTAAATTAAATACAAAACATAACTTAAAAACATTTTTTTATAACTTATTTACCTCTTTATAATAATAATAATATGAAAAAAGTTACTAATCTAACTTCACTCCAACATTTACTTAACGAAATGAACGCGGAAGGTTTTTCCATAATATTGACTTAAGTCATGAAATTATCAATAATGTTGTTTTATTTTATTTATAACTTGCATTTAATATAAAGTAGGCTAATAATCATAATAGATGTTAAAGCCTTACCATACTATAATAATAATAACAGAATAATACAAAATATATATATATACATTTACTGAATTACGTAATATTTCTTATTTATGAGTATAATAAAGGTACCTACTTACTATATTAATGATAATATAATTATTTTGTTTTAATGAACTAGAATCATAATTGACAGTTATAAAATACAATAGGAATACTATTTACCTTAAGATTTTTCATCATCGACGCAAGGTCTAAAATATCATTTGTTCCCTGTATGTTTATTTTCGTTGCTGTGCGAAGAGTTTCATTGAATCTGACTGTTGCAGCACAGTGAAAAATGAAATTCACATTTTCAATCAACCAATCACGATCATCTGACGATAAACCTAATAAAGATTGTTCTAGATCTCCGTCCATTATTTTTATCTTAGTCAAGAAGTCAGGCTTTTCTATTCGAAGACGATCAAATATCTTGAAAATACATATAAAATAATATTATAAATGGATAACCACAATATATTTACTTTTATTTCATAATATTCGCTTAATATATAAGATAAATTAAAAAACACAATTTTGTAAAATGAATTGTTTTAAAAATGCAGTTGTTAAAAAATTATGTTAAGAAATGGTAAAGATCAGAATTTTTCTTTACGAAAATGTAATTCCAATCAGAATATCTACTTAACCAGAAATACTATTATAATAATTTTATTATTTGAACACCCTTATTACATAATATGCAATTTGTGTAGAGTAGAATTTAGCTTAATAATTAAACTAATTTTTACTTAAATTATTTAAATCTACAGGAGATGGCATTTTGCGCCATCAATAGGTATATTTGAGTGCGTGTGTAATTCGCACCAAAATATAACATTCATTTTGCGCCCCATCTAAAAATTAACTTTGGTTATTTGTTCCACAGTATAAAACAAAATGAAATATTTAATTTTTACCTCAATTTTACTCCAGTTATTGGAGCATATCAACTGATAAATCTATTGATATTGCATCAGCTACATCAGTGATTTCCAACGTGGGCGCTACCGTGAACATTTTTTATTTTGAAGAAGTCGTTTTTCTGAGGGGTGCTAAGGGGGTCATTCATCGATAATTTACGTTTTTATCATTCATATCGTAAGTAGGTATTTAAATATAAAATTAACTAAATAATTGTAACATTAAAATGTTAAATTATATTTTTTCTTCAATTAAATACCTTATTAAAAACTAAAATGTTAAACTTTTGAAAAAATTGATTGAGGGAGGGGGGTATGAGATTTTTAAAATCTAAGAGGGGCGTTGAATAAAAAAAGGTCGGGAAACACTGAGCTAATCTATAATACTAGACATATGGTATTATGGTATTATAGGGTATTATGAGTACCTATTAGAATATTATGTATTCATAATACTAGACTATACAAACAAAATAAAATTGACAAAAAAATCTTAGTCTTGTCTTTAAGTTACAAGTATGAAAAAAAAGTAAGAGTAAGGTTAGTTAAGGTTAGGTTCTTATTAAAATTTCAAGTCTTCGATTAACAAATTGAAAGTTATATAATACTACAAAATAAGAAATATTTTCGTTATTTTATCATGTCTTGTTCAAATTTTAATTTCAAATATTACTAAAAAAATGTATGTAGTTCTATAATGACATTTTATATGCAACGTTGTATAGAATTTTCAATCTTTTAACTACTTGCTAACTCATTTACTGCATGCATAATGCAAAACCAAAAGAAAAAAATATGCATTTCATGCTAAGTCTTGTGTTTAGTCATAAAAATATCGTTATAAACATTACACAGTTAGGTTTATAAAAGTTACAAGAAAATGAGAGATACACTTCATATAGGTATAACAATTCACTCCAATAAAAATTTCCTTCCATTTGTCTAATTTAGTAGTTTATATTTTATAATTAAGTGAAATGCATAATGTATAATATGTAAACGTCATAAAGGTAATCTTTATTCGCATGGCCCATAGTGTTATGTAATCATTATTTGTTTTAAACAATGAAAAAACTCGTCCAATTATTTATTAAACCTTAACAGGGTATTGATTTTCTATATGTATAAAAATTAATCTCGTGGCTAATATTAATCAATTTTTATAGTTTTTGTTTATACAACTATACAACATTGATTATTATCAATTACAGCATTATAATATACGAGTATGCAATAAAATATATGATTTTGAACTAAAAAATAATTTTTCGAAGTTTCATTTTACAACAAAACGTTGAACATTTATATTATAAACTATATTATTGAGACACAATAATATCCATATGGCTATTACGAAATTTTATTTTGTTATTTAATTTCTTTTTAAACACATATTATATGATTAATTATGTAATGCATGTCCAAGGTCTTTTGATTAATTGAATCGAATAATATTGTAATCGTTTTAATGCAGTGCATCAAATCGAAAAGGCTATAATGCAAGCAGAATTATACTGAAAAAAAATCGTTTTGTATGAAGTACCTACGGCGCAAGATATTTCAATAATAGGTATTACCTTGTATATTTTGCTGACCTTGTTGGTTGTGACTTGTGAGAAAAAAAAACTTAAAAAGGAGGCTTTCGTCAACAACCAAAATATTTTGCAATATTCAAATGGTGAAGCTAAATAGATAAACATTTATGCAGGCTTTTTTGACAAAATAAAATTTTTATACATTGATCTTTGCTTTTATTTTCAATTATAGTATTTTATACTGTAGTAGTTAACAACTTTTTCTGATAATCATTTGAAGTTACAATTCGAATGAAATTAAATATTTTGTTGTTCTTTAAAAACAACAGTTGTAAAAAGCTTTTATCGATCCAAAAAATACATTTTCAAATTCAATGTTTTCTAAAAAATAAATTTAATACTTACTCATTATTTTCCGTCATAGACTGTATTATGCATTTTTGATTTTTCTATCCACGAACGTTTTTTGTTACTTTTTCAAGTAGCTGTACATTTACAAAATGATCAGCGTGTTTGTTAAAATGAGCAAAATACCTAAGTACTCATGAGAGAATCAAAAATATAAAAAATTTTTTAAACTCAGCACCGGAGATGATTTTGTTATAACATTATTATACATTGAAGTCCTATTGTCCTAACTTTCTATACATTTAGCAACAATAAATTTAGTATAAGGAAGCAAGGAGAATCAATTGCTTAGTATCCTAGCATTTACAAATCAATCGTTCTCAACCGAATGTACACAGTTCACCCAAACAATGCAAGATGTTATTACTTGAGTATGCATTTGCATCACATTTAAAAATTTAAAAATTATTAATAGCGTTGAGTATTCTACTTTTAAAAGTGCCTGCCAAGTATTAGGCCTTTTGGAAGATGAGAAAAATTGGGACGAAACTTTACAAGAAGATGCTCTTTTCCAACCTGCATCACATTTACGTGTAATTTTGGTAATTATGATGATAATTTTTTGTCATATATCAAATTTAAATGAATTATAGAATAAACACAAAGAAAATATGGCATCTGATATATTGAAACAACACAGGCCTAATTTTAACAACCGGGAATTAGCAATCACATCACAAATCTTGAATAATGCATTAATATTTAAATCCTATATATGTCTGCACCTCATCAAAGAACAAAAAAAATTGCTTACAAAGGTGTATTAATTATAACCTTAATAAAAATTAAAAAAAAAATATGTACAGCGATAGTATATAAATTAAAGAGATATAATAAGAGATTAAAGAAAATAGTAGTTTTTTCAACTTCATTTTTTTTATAAAATAGTCGAATACCTCCTGGACAAAGCCGAGTAATTCAGCTAATTAATAAAATAAAAATTTACATATTATGTAGTATACGTCTCTACGTAAAAATAGTAAATACATAATGTTTCGAAACCGAACAAAATATTATACGACGATGATGATTCCATGTAACGAACACGAAAACGTATTGGCCGTATTATACTTATCTATGGTAATGAGTGATGAAATATGTTTTAACTAATGACAATTGGAATACTTAAAAGCATAATTTATTAGAAAGTAGTCATTAAGCATTGGGTATTATTTATAAATTAAACGTACAATAATAAAACTAAATCAGTATTAAACGTACATATAATATTTAACTTATAAATAACCATGGTATAATATTATATTAACTAATAATTTTCATGAGATGAGAAAATTCTCATTTGTACTACGGTTTTGTTGCCTTTGTCTTAGCAAAACGTTCAATGTTATGATGTTACAAGTAACACGTATAGTAATTCGACTGAATTCGCTTATGATTATATTTTTTATACACTTTATTTTTCTACATTTTTATTTATTATTATTAATTATACCAGGTTAGAAGGTAGGAATGTATGCCTTTAATTGTACAAAGGACCATCTCAAGAAATGTACAATCCCGTTTTATCATTTTAAATAGAACATATGATTCTATGTTATACTTCACTATACATTTTCTGGTCATGAATTATGATATAAAATACATATTATTATTTTCTTCGTGATTAATACACAAGCAAATAAAATAATTATTTGTATTAAGTATAAGTATCATACATAGTTATTATATTAAAACATATGACGAAGAAAAAATAAACTTACAGATTGATTGTAGATTTCTGCAACCCTTTGAATTGAATCGACACCTTTTTTATTTCTCACAAGAATAGCAATTTTTTTCAATGAACAAGATCTTAGTAATTTATCAGTAAGTATTTTTCCCAAAAACCCTGTACTTCCAGTAACAAAAACAATCCCATCTCTGAACAATTCAGCGATGCTCGACTCCATATTGCTTAGTTATTGGTGTAATATGTATGGGGATTTGTATGATATGTATGTAGTCAGGCAAACTTAAAAATCGAACTGGAATGAAAAGCTGTATAGCAGTTTATTATATACATTACAACTTGAAATGCATATAAGTATCTTGTAAATTGGGGGGAATAATCTTTTGTATTATACCTACGTAAATTTAAATTACATTATATAATACATTTATTTTGATAACACATTAAATCTCACTACTGTATGGTAGTATAGTAGGCAGTGTTAATGTTGAATATAAACAAAAATCATCGGATTCCAAAAATATAAAATTTATCACATAAAAATAAACCATTATTTTAAACCCTCATAAATGTTTTTCTCTTTCATTTTTGTAAAAGGATTTTACTTTGAGATTACCATACAAAATGATTTTACCAGAAAGCAAATCAATGTTGCATACGAATCCTATAAATTAACCTAATTAATATATTGACAATGACATTATGTATATAATAGTAATAATAATAATAATAATGTATTTGGCAAGTAAATAATTTATATAATTTATATAACAAATCAATAATAAATAATACACCCATGTTTACATCCTTTAAGCAAAGCTTGTGTTGGTGATGAGAAGTTTTTAAATTAGAAAAAAATTTAAATAATATACTCGCAATAAGATTATTAGAGAAATATTCACTTAATGATTCAATAAAATATATAATTACAAAATAGTTATATAAATATGGGTGTGAAAATAAACAATTTTCGAAATAAACTATGTATATTTGTAAAAAAAATTATACATTTATGAGAATCATTAAGTGCTTAAAATTATAATAAGGGTTAAAATTACTGAGGTTAATATTACATTGCTTACACAAATTAAATGCGATGCTAAAACTATTTCTAAAATATGACAAGGCAATACATGTCATCATTATATACCGAGTATTATGTACATGGTTACATGGTCATACGTTGGTTCATGTTTTTATTATTTTTATACACTAGTAATCACAAATTTTTTTTGCATAATCGTTCAAAGTTATCAAAATTCAGTAGTTGTTTATACATTAACGATATACTATAAGTATAACAATCAGGTAATTTTAAAGTGCTTTTAATTATTTTATTTTAAAATTAAATTAAATCTTTGCTTTTTGTATAACAGATTTTCATTTTTTTTCTTAACATAGAATACAAATTATTTAAGCATTCACATTTAAATTGAGTAATCTATTCATAAATTAATAAAAAATCATGGTCCAAGTACAGTCGGTACTCCATGATTTATTTTTAACGATGACTGAAAAATTATTAATTTTGAACATTAATGATCTACTGTAAAGTATGATTTAATTAAATTATTTTCTGTACCGAATACAATGACTAAGTCACTAAAAACAATATTTTTTTATTATCTACAATAAATAAATAAAAAATTTCTTTTTAGTATAAAAGCAATTTTATAAAGAAACATAAATTTCAAAAATCCAAAAAAAATTGTATTTGTATTTTTGATATTTTTAGGTTTTTGTAAGTAAAACGTATAAAAGTTCCCCTGCCTAAAGTTAACAATGATATATTTATAAATATAATTTTAAATATAACTTTATTTATATTACAACTTTCGTTTCACGAAATTTATCCAGTGCAATTTACTTGTATATTATTACGAAAAAATTAATTAATTAATGATAAAGAAAAGTAACTTAAACGAAACTTAAATCTCTGTGATGAACCAATTAACAAAGTAAAGAAACTATTAAATGCAAAAAAACACACTCAATTTTTTTCCAAGTAAATCAATTTTCACTATAATTACTACTACGAGAATAAATATTTTTTATTAAAACCAATATGATATCATTTTGTTTTACCTAGTACATCTCAACAATTCTTTAAAAAAAGTACATAAATAATATGTTTATTTTATTTTTATATATTATTTAAAATAATTTATGAGTGCCACCTGTAACTATATCTATTATTTGTTCTAAGGTTATAGTCTATAGGTACTTAGTGATATATGATGTGTGAATATTAAAATTGACAATATTATTATAATACCAATATACAACTATAAATAATTGTAACCACAAGAAAGTGCATTAAGTGCATTTTTCTAAAATAAAATCGGATTATGTTATAAGCACATAACATACTTTGAATACGGAATAAATAATAAAGAAAATGTACAAGTTATATAACCAGAATAATCTGAAAACAATAAATAAACATAATAAGACGCATATCAAAGTCAAACAATCACAATTCAAAATCTTATCGACTGGGACAATATCAGCATTTTTATTCATAGATACTTGAATTGTTCTTAAACTTCCGACGATTAAAGGAGATATAGGTCAAATAAGGAAATACTCCATTAATATTATCTAACCAACCTGGTTCTGGTTTGGATTGTGTGCATCTTACTACAATATTGTAATTGTTTATTATTTTTGATCAGAAATTTCGAAAAAAAAACATATAAATAATAAACATATGTACGAGATAAACTTAAACTATTTTTTTTAGATTTTACGCGATTATATTAAAAATAATCTTTTTTAGGGTGTTTTTCTATATTGTACTATATGTTTGCATATTTTAAATTCTTACTAATTGATGGACAAAATATTGAAATCGGCAATTGATTTTCATTTGTCAAAATTACATTTTCTGTAAGCGTTTTAGTGAAAGTGTAAGTATTTAGCCAATCAGCTTCAAAGCTATTTTTTCATAGTATATAATAATTAAAAACTGAAAAAAGTTGTGTTATAAAGAATCTAAATATATTTATATACGTCTGTGTGTTTTCACCTAGTTTAACTAAATCTTTTAATTCTTTAGTTGATATTGAAACAGGATAGAAGTATTCTTTAATTTCACTTCTTGGACAATGTGAATAAGCGGTTGATACTTGTACAAAACCCTGAAAAAATATTATATTATCAAGCAATAAGTAATTTTATAATTATTATAATATAAAACACTGTGTATTATTTATGCAATTTTCTTTTTTTTTTTTCCCCAGTAATCTAACGCACTTTATCCAATTTTAATATTTTCTAATTTTTCTTATTCTTTCAACTACTAGGAAAATAATAACCAAATTTAATTATGTTGATTAGTTTGAATTTAATGTATTTTAAATATTTTAATAAAAAAATTTCGTAAAGCTATAATTTTTATAAAATGATCGCCCAATATTAAATAATTACATTGAATAAAATTCTAAAATGTGATGACACATACTGTTTTTTAATTTTAATTGAAAAAAAAAACCTAAGCAAAAATCTGATAATAATTAATCAATGGTATATTTATATGAGGTACCTTAAGATTAATAATTCTTGTTGATAATTCTAATAGTTTTTCTGTTCCTTGAATATTTATTTTTATTGCTGCCTGAAGAATTTCATTGAATTTGATTGTAGCAGAACAATGAAAAACAAAATTCACATTATTTATCATCCAATCATAATCGTAAGTTGAAACCCCTAATGAGTGCGTTCTTCTAAATTGCCATAAATTATTTTTATCTTGGTTACGAAGCCAGGTTTTTCAAATCGAAGGCGATCAAACAGCTAAAAAAAGCAGAGTACAAATAATTAAATCTAAAAGCTAAGAATTAATGCATTTTACAATGAAATATGAATTATAATATGTTTATTTTTGTGTCTGTCATATGGGATAATTGAAAAGCTTTCAATTTTAATATTAAATGTAGATTTTTAAAGCAAATTGTATCTAGTTGATACTTTAAAAGATCAATAGAAAAAAACTACTAGTACTTTTGTATAACTTTTAATACTTCAAATTTAAATCGTACTTTTATAAATAGAATAATTTTTTGATATTTCGATTTAGTTTGAGTCATACTTAGAAATTTAAAGAAATTCTGCAAATTATTTAGCAATTAGAAATTTGTAAAAATGTTCTTTTATTACTAATATTCAAAAATTTAAAAATCTTGAAAAACTAAGTTAAATGGAAAGTCAACACAATAAAATAACCGATATTAACTCGTAAAATTACTATTTTTCTTCAATATTTTTAATAGAATAATTTATAAAAAATATAAGACATTAAAACAGAGGATAAAATTTTTAGTTATTTTTTATTATTTAAAAAAAAAAAAAATAATTATCACTGGATAGTTTTTCTACTCTTAGTCTTTCAAATCTTTCTAAACTTATTTGCTTATTTCATACAGAATGTAAATGTATATTTTATAATAAAAATACAATAATTATATTTAACTTTGTTAATTACAACAAAATTATAAATATAATATGTTATATAAGCAAACAGATTTTCGGACAACCAAAAAAAAAAAAATAATAAAAATTAGAAATAATAATTCAAAACTGTAACCTATAATGAGTGTAAATTGCTTAAGTCGTATTCTATACATTTTAACTTAACTTCTATTTTTTTAAGTATTATAACGATATAAAATTATAAACATTTTTTTTTTATATCTTAATTTTATTTTAATTGATAAAACTGAATTTAGAAACTAATTTCATAAAATGTTTTTATTATTGATGAAAAGTTTTTAGGTAATGAATTTATTTTTTATAAAATACTTTTTACAAACATTTCTGAGTCCAATAAAATGATAAGTCATATTAAAAAGTACCAAATATTTAAATATTTAAATATTCAACTTTAAAGTACAAAAATAGACCTAAATCTTGTTTACAGATATCCACAGCTCTTTGACTGGCAGTTAATCCTTTCTTACTTCTAACGAGAACCGCAATAGTTTTTATATCACAAAACCTTAATAATTTTTCCAAAAGTATTCTTCCTAGAAACTCCATACTACCAGTTATGAAAACCACTCCATCCCTAAACGTGCCGGTTATACTTTTTTCCATCGTTCTATTTTTTTCGTTAAGTTAAATACAACAACTATAGATAAAAAGTAGACGCTTCTCAGAATTTTAATAAATATTAAACTAATATATAAATACACGAATCGGCATCTTTTCATATTATCAATTATTGCTGACCGTCAAGTTTTCATTTTACAATAAACATTAATTAACTTTTTAATAATAATACTTACATATGGTATATTTTAACAATATTAAGCAAATTTTACTCAGTTGGTCATTAAATCACGTGCTTACATAAGATAAATGTAATAATAATTATCAAATTATTAATTAATTAAATAATTTTTAGTTTTATTTTATAATACTGAACATAAAACTAGACAAAATAAAAGATAAACATATTACAACATCACACATTATTCTCTATTCATCTTAACTCTTAATGGACAAACGAAACTAATAAATTATTCGTTCAAAATATTTTATTAGATCGGAGGTCACTGTAATTGATATTTTTTTTTAATTTTATGTTGGACACGTTTTTTCAATCAGTATAATTAAATATTTTAGATTCTGAACGGAGTGATGAATGTATTGATTTTACAATGATGTATGTTTTTTTTTTTGTGTGTCTGTGTACAGCATTACTAGTCGAAATAGTGCTTCAATTTCAAACTTCGGGGTGGTTTCCGATGGAAAAGTGAATATCCTTGGTGCATTATAAAGGTAAAAAGTAAACATTTTCCAACAATTTTCAAAAAAATCAAGAAAAACAAAAAAAAAAATGACGGAAAAACGGGAATTTTTACGCAAAACCAGTTTTCGACCGAATCGATTTTTTTATATGGTTGTAATTCAAAAACTAATCACTGTAAATACTTGAAATTTTCACCAAATGTTTATGTTAGTGTTATCTATATACAGTTAAATTTTGACTTTTTTTGAGTTATTTATAGACCACTGAAATTTTCGATTTTTATGCGAATTTTTTTTGAAGTGTCGGTAAAAAAATTTTGGATGACAAAAAAACTTGAAAATTTGATACAAAGTTCCTTATGAATTGTTTTTATTGTAGCTAAAAAAAATTAAAAATCGTTAGTCACAATTTTTTGTTATAAGCGTTTATAGTTCAAATTTTTACGAAATCTGTCGAAAACGCGAAAATTTGCAAGTAATTTTGAAGTTGAAAAATCATAAATTTTTTTGTGTTTATAACAAAGGATTAAAAATACAACATTAAGTTTTCCATAGGTTTTTCTTCAAGTATCTATAGAGAAAACTCGAAGCATCATTATAGGAAAAATTTTAAGTGCGTTTGAATTTTAAATTTTTATGAAATCGCGTAACGATAACGATTTATCTTCAAACGATTTTAAATATTTGTAATTATTCAAAAAGTATCAGTCGTAGATACTTGAAAATTGTACCAATTATTAAGATTGGCATTTTCTTTACATGATTTAATTTTCAAAAAATGTTGAGTTTTTTTGAGCTATTTATAGACAACTGAAATTTTCAATTTTTCTGAAAATTTTTTTTTGAAGTGTCGATAAAATTTTTTTGGCCCTATCAAAATACTTGAAAATTTTATATTAAGTTCCTCATATGTTATTCTTATAGTGATTAAAAAATTATAAGAATACATAGGCACAATTTTTTTTATTAGCATTTGAAGTTCAAATTTTGACAAAAATTCGTCAAAATTATGAATATTTGCAAATTATTTTGTAGGTATAATTCATAAAAATGTTTGTATAGGTAGCTAAGAGTTAAAAATTTAATACAAGATTTTTCATAAGTTTAACTTACAATAATTATAAAATAACTTAAATTTTGGTGTATTCAGGCCATTAAAACATAAACCACCTTTTCACCAACCACTAGAAATTATATCCTAAGCTGACAAATCATCTTCGTTCAGAATCGTTTTTCGTGTACAATGATACCTATCATTGCATTCAAATTTAACCTACCGTAGTCCGAGGTCCACCCCACCTCCTAATGTACAGCAGAACGGTACCCACTTCCCCGCTTTTTTAATATGTATTTAAATTGATATTATAAATAGTACGTTTAAAGTTTGAGACGAAAACATTGATAGAAGAAAATCGTAAGTACCTACCTACTTATGTAAAAATATTTATATAAAAATATATACTATTGAAAATAATTTAAAATTGTTTAAAGAACAACTTATTTTAGATCTTGTATTATATTCTCAATCTTTATTATAGACTAACAACTTTTTTTTAATACTTAAAAAAGAATTCAAATATTTTGAAAAATTAATGAATTCAAAAAATTATAATTAAAGTTATAGTGAAATGTTACAAATATATTTTGCAATATTGTTTGAATTATAACAATAAAAAAATATACTAAATAAATAAATAAATCGTTATTATACAGGTTTAAATATGTGATTTTAAATAAAACGTACTGTGACTTTATTAAACTTTTTTTTTAATTTCCATTATATTGACTTACAGTATCTTAAATTTTATACATTTTATACTACAAAAGAATTTCAAAATTTTTGTAATTTTGACAAATTTCAAAAAAATTTTGACTTTGAATGTTCATAATAAAAATTTGATAGTTTTGATTTTTGATTCAATAAAAATGTACAAAAAACCTTGTATGTTAATGTTTTTTACTAATAGATAAAAAAATTTCTAAATTAAAAGTCGATGAACAATTAAAACAAATTAAAAATAAATAAATAGAACAAAAATGTCTAAAATATTATTTTGAGTAGTAAATAAATAATAAGCCGTTTTAAAGAAATGCAATATTATCTTTTCTATAATTAAAGTATCTACCTACTTTAGGTTAACAAACTCTCTACATCCACTGAAATGATCGGTGCATACTTCATACAATAGGTTTCAAATTACAACAATAAATCTTAAATTTTGAAGTAGTCGATATCGATGTCAAAGGTATACTGACCGTATAGATACTGCAGGCTATATGCCTATATGTAGATCGACAATCTATACATTAAATAAACAAGCCGATAACGAAAACAAAAATAAACATTTAGTACGCATTCTGGGTTTTTATGTTTCCTAATAATTTAATTTTTTATTATTACCACAGTAGTATAATAAACATATACAAATTTTACATACAGCTTAAATAACTGAAAAAAAAAAAGGCATTTATATAAAAACAGCCAAAAAAAGCAAAAATAATTCGTTTTATTTGGAATGTATAAAAATTAGATTTCCATATCATATATAAAAAAAGAATTATATGCTTTAAAATCCGAGCCCTAATTATTATTAATAATAATAATAATTATAATATAATTATAATGTCGAACTAAATATAATTTAGAAACAGTTTCTTTTATTGGTATTTGCCATTTGGTATATAATTAATAATGAAATAAATAATTATAAATTTACGGCTTCACGTTAATAATACATGAAATTGTAGTCCGTTTTCTATAGTATGTATATTATGGATAATGAATATAATGTATTATCTATATCATTGTTATTATAATGATGTCGTAATATCGTATATTCTTATATATTTTTAGAGCATTATCGTGGTAACTGATAAAGAAATGAAAATACCATCGATTTCAAAAACTTAAGTAAGTAAAAAATTATTCAATTGTTCAATGTCACTAAATCATTTAGAAAGCTTAATTATGTTAATGAGTATTGAAAAATAAATGTTAACTAAAATTAATATTAATGATATTATTGATAAGGTTGCTGCTTAAAGTGATCTATAAAAAAAATGTAATGTATTAATTATGATTGAATACTTTTATAAAAAAAATAAAACAATATGAGAGCAAAAATATACACTTGTTTTATAAATGCGTTTCGAGCGAAGCAAGCAAAATAATTTTGGAACTTTAAATTGAATTCTCAGTAACATAAAATAGCCCTATGCGTCTCTGATGCAACAATAATATTTTAATAATGTAATCAGTTTTAATTTATAACCACGTCAATAATATCATATCAACATGATCACTATGATAATAGTATAATAGTCCATAGGTTTGGTGTTTCCATATAATGTCCAAGTATCTAATTAATTGTAAAAAGTACACTCACCTCATATTTCAAAGAGTGCAATGCATTCTTCATATTATAGGTTCGTTCAAGCCGCAAATGTAATTTTTTTTTTTTTTAAATGGTGTTTTGGAAAATATATAATATGATTCAGAAACAATCCATAGAACATAGAATACAGATAATTAACAATATAAATTAGGTAGGTAGTTTTGTTTCAACTCCCATCACAAATTCTGTTTTTTTTCCAAAATGTATACTGCATAACAAATAAACAATACTAATAATTTATGAAAACTGCTATAATACAGACTACAGTGCAGTTTCTAACAAAGTATATTAACCTATATGACAATTGCTAAACACTTTTGCAGATACCTAATAATAGTAGATTATAGCTCTGACTATAGTGTAAATCTCAGGTTAGGTTAGGTTAGATTCTCAAACTCTTCTCAATACACATCATTGGATATTCGAATGGATTACTATAATGGGATAGAGTTAAACTTAAATTTAATATTAATAATTTGAAATTTCCCATACAAACCAACCTGAATAGAAACCTATCAGTCCAACCTATATCACTAAATAGGTACACATATTTTATTATATATTTATAATGCTTCTATAGTATTTTCACTATTTAAAGAACAATGTGTTAAATTTTAACATTTGATTTATTATATTCTAACAATAATTATAATACACATCATATATTTCTGTTATTACATTTAAATTTCGTGAAAAATTAGTCAAAATTATTTTATGGATAGAATTAAAATCTAAAATATGGAAATTTAAAATAAAATTCTATTTTATACATTTTTCATTTTATTATAATATTCGAAAATAATAATATTTTCCATGTATGGTTAATAATTTTTTTATTTGATTTTTTCATAATATCATTTTAATGGGAAATATTTTAAAAACTTTGAATGTTTTTTGGTATAATTTTTGATAAAAAATCATGTGGTTGTTATTTAAATAAAAATAAAAAATTATTAACATTTAATTTTTATTGACACAGTTCAAAAATTTTATATTTATAGCATAATAAAAACTTTAAACCTGTTCTAAAACTCGGATTATAATTCCTGTAAATAAATTACCTATATAAAACGCCGGATAATTGTAAATATATTTTTAAAACTATTTTAAAAAAACATTAGTTCATCTAGTCATTAAATTAAATATTTAATATAGTCATTAAATAAATCTTTAAATAAAATGTTGTGTAAACAATAAGCAATTTTTTTTAAGTTGTTATTTATACATACAATATTGTAATCTTATAAAATAATAAAATATAAAATTAGATTAAAATATTAAATACAATGCACTTAAAAATATATTGATAAATTAATATAAATGTAAAGATAGCAAGATACCAAAGATATTGAATTCAAAATCAAGGTAAAATAGAATAAATATGAGAAATCGATTCGAATAAAAATTATTCTAATTTAATAGATAAATCACAAAAAAAATAGCTATATTTTATATTGACAATAGATTGAAATTTGTATAAAACATACGTTCTATAAATAATCTATTTTTGGTACCTAATTTAATTAATAATTCACATTATTAACAAGTGATTAAAGTAAATATAACTAAATAAAATTAAGATGTATTTGGTAGTTATTCATTTAAATTTTTGAATATCAGCTGTTTGGTTTTATAATAATAATTTACAGAAATGTTATTGATGCATGATTTAAATGCGTATATGTAAGATTGCATTACATTATAAATATCCAATACAAAAATTGTAGTAGAATATAAATAATAAGAACAATACACAAACAATGCAACCAGAATAATCTATAAAAAAAAAAATAATACGATAAATAAATAATTAATAAAATATAAAATTCAAAATAATTAAGTGAATTGAAATTTAAATATCCCAATCTCAAATCTCCTTCAAACTCAATTTTTTTTTTTGAACATGAATCTAAATTAATTTTTTTGTTTGAACTTAAAAATTTCATTGAAATAAATTAAATTAATTTTTATTTTAAAATAACATGTAATTTTAACTTTAAAAAAATAATTTACATTGAATACTGATAAGTTAAATTAGATTTAAACTGCGTTTGTCCATTACAAAATGCAAATAAGTAATTAGTAGGTAATTTAAAGTTATATGTCATATTATAACCAAATTTTAATTCAAACCCTTAAATATAATTTTGATCGAATTATTTAAATTATTTTAAAATTTTAAAATTTTAATTTTAACTTTAATTTCCTCTGAGTTTAAGAATTGATTTTTAAAATAATAATTAGTAAAATAAATGTTTTACTTTTGATTTTTCGATACAGCCTTCTTTGTATTACTCAGGTCTTCGTGAAGTATATGTTTCCTGACTCCAAAATAATAAATTTTTAAATAGTCTTTCCAGTCGAATTTTTCTAAGCTAAACCAAAAAATGTTACGATCTTCTTTACTTAATGATAACCAAAGTTTTTTGGTATTTTCATTGTCAAAAGACCATTCTCTAGTAAGAAATTCGTTAAGCATATCCAACATATATTCTGTTTTTGAATACATTTTCAGCATTCTAAATAAATATAAAAATATGTTTAAAGCTTCTACAAAGGTCCCAACGAGTTGTATAATATAACAATAAAAAGAACTATGATAAAAAAACACACATCAATTGGTGGGTTAGGTTAAAAAGAAAATTTAAATAATAATTAAAACTTCAGAGTTACTATTGTTAAATATGAAAATAAATAAATCATATATTGCAAAATTATTATTAAAGACTTACTTGGGAGTTTTACCACTTATAATTAATAACAAATCCATTAATGCACCCGGTACCTTATGTAGCCAAAATCTCAGAATTGTGTCAATTAAAAAATTGGTATGAAAAATACAAAATATATACCACATCGCTCGCAACGGAGGAACTTCAAAATAATGGTCGTACATATTTTGTATATATTCGCCCCAAGTTATAGGGCTTTCATTACTAGAAACGTAATTATATATTTTTGGTACCTTTTTCGTTTGATTTAAATGTTGATAACTAAAAATGATAAAAATGTTAACGTTATAGAGTAAACATTACGGAAAAGATAAAAATTATACCTGTTAACTGTATCCCACATAACACTGATCAATGCGTTTACTGTATAATCAACTGGTATAATATCTGTTATTTTATTCGAATCAAGATAAATCGTTCTTAATAATCCTGCCATAACTCCGGTAACTATGCCAGATGGTCCATTAATAGTATCCAACCAACCGGGATAAGGTTCGAAGTGTGTACATCCAACTATAACGTACGGTTTTCTTTTAGTAAATTATTAAAAATTGTTAAAAATCGTCATCGTTAAAAAAGGTTGTTAAATAATTTCGTCATACCGTAACCGAAAGCATTATTATCACGGTTTACTCTCTGACGTAGTTGAATAATTAATAATTATTATTATTTTAAATAAATCAACTACATAATATATACCTTTTATGATTTACTCATCAAACAAATATTTTGTATATATTTTTAGAAAACAATTAATAATAATAATGAATATTTTAGTTTTTAATATTTATTTATGGGAAATGGTATTTTGAGCCAATTTTATTACTTGTAATTTGCGCCAAAATATAAAAATACAACATGTATTTTGTGCCACGACAGAAAACGAAATGGAATATGTGATTTGCACTACACTTTCAACAATAGTCAAATTATCAACAAAAAAAAAATTGACAGAAAAGGCTAAGTTTCGTTATTAAGCTATAAAAAAGTTGAGTAAGCTAGGTATTAAAGTAGCTCGGTATTTTATTTCAAAAATTATATGTTATACTACAAAAATAGTACATACTAAACGAAAATTTACTTATTTAATATACATTGAGTTTATTTTACTTGTATAGGTACGTTTTATTTATAATTATAATATTAGTGGCGCTAATAACAAACTTAAAAAGTGGCGCAAATCACCAAAATAAATTTTTAGATGTGGCGCAAATGATATATATAGTTTTTTTGGAGGAGGGGTTGTTTTTGGTGCAAATTACATACGCCCTTATTGATCAATCAAATAATCTTTAGGTACATCTCGAAATGTCTATTACAGTTAATTGAAATAATATAATATTAATATACATATTTGCAATGAAAGTAAAATATAATAAGAAAAGTTACTTTATTCAGAATATATTATGTATGAGAATATTGAGATGGTTATTGTTATTATAATGTTATGAGGAAAATTATTTTGTTTAAAACTATGGAAAGAGCAAGGTTAGGTTAGGTTAGGTTAAAAAAAGTGGCAAGTAGATAATAGGTAATTTTTTTCTTAATAAAATGTAAAATAGGTATAGCTCATATTTGACTAGGTTACTGGAATTGATGTGTTATATTAGACTTAAATAATATAGGTACAAATAAATAATAATAATTGTATATTCTGAGAAAAAATGGTCTAACGTTTTTTTAATAATAGTTACCAAACTTTTGTTTTAATTAAAAATTAAAATACTAACATTTTAACAAATATTCTGAATGGAACATTGATGTATTGATTTTACAGTGATTTTACGTGTTTTTTTTGTCTTAAACAATTATTCGTAGCAGAAAAAAATATTTCGATTATAATCATTGATATTAATTTCTGTTTGTAAATTAGATCAGATTGATGATAAGAGGGTAAAAAGTTCCCAGTACATTTCAGAATAATTGAGAATTACCAAGAAAAATAATTAAGAGGATACTTTTATAACAATTAATACTAATACTAAAATAATAGTCAAGGAATCATAAATAGATACCAAAAAAATATAGACCGTCGTTATACATGACCGTATTTTTTCTATACGATGATTAGTATATCATTGAATTAAAATTTAACACATCCATGATGGTGACCGACTAAAATATATCCAGAAATAAAACAAAATATAGCATTTTATCATTCCCACAGTTTTATCAGAATCTAATATAGTATTTGTCAAATACACTTACTAATCGATGGACGAAATATGGAAATCGGTAACTGATTGTCATTGTTCAATATCATATTTTCTGCAATTGCTTTAGTAAATGTGTATGTATTGGGCCAATTTTCTAAAATGCTATATTATTTAAAAATGAAAATAAAATAAAAACTAAAATAATTGATTACTTATTTACAATTAAAAAAATTACTTTGCACATGAAATCTCGTCAATGAACATATTTGTTAGCTCTTTCGCCGTAATTGGAACAGGATAAAATTCTTCCCTAATTACATCCCTCGGACAATGTGAATAAGCAGTTGATACGTGTACAACACCCTGCAACAATAAATATTGACTATCAGTGTGAGTTTGTATTCCGTTCCATATAGGCATACCCATAAATAAAAAAACAGAGTTAGTAACAATTTAAGCCTCGGAAATATTCAATATTGTAAAACGCACATAAACGCATATAAAAAGCATTTAATTGAAATCGGAGTAAAATATTATTGTAGAACTCTAGTTAAAATAGGACAAACTCATTTACTTACTCCTTCCTTATCACTAAAAGACTGGTCTTGAGATGTGACAAATGGGAGAAAAATCTAACAATCAATCACATTGTAACCGAATGCCCAAAATACTCCTAACCACAAAAAAATGTTATTTACCTAACCTCACTCTAAAGTTTAACCAAGAGAACGCGGAAGTATTATATCAATTCTTATCTCGACTTGCGCCAAAAATTATAAATAATGTTGTTTTATTTTACTTATAACCTTATTAATTTAATATAAAGTAAGCTAATAATCATAGATGTTAAAGCCTTAACAGAATAATACAATATATATATATATCAATTTATTGCATTACTTCATAGTTATATTTATGAATATAATAAAAGTACCTACTTACTATATTAATGACAATATAATAATTTTGTTTTGATGAACTAGAACCATCATTAACGGTTATAAAATACAATATATTATTTACCTTAAGATTTTTCATCATCGACGCAAGGTCTAAAACATTATTTGTTCCCAATATGTTTATTTTCGTTGCTTTCTGAAGAGTTTCATTGAATCTGACTGTTGCGGCACAGTGAAAAATGAAATTCACATTTTCAATCAACCAATCACGATCATCTGACGATAAACCTAATGAGGGTTGTTCCAAATCTCCATCAATAATTTTTATCTTAGTCACGAAGTCAGGCTTTTCTATTCGAAGACGATCAAATACCTTAAAAATAATTTATAACAATTAGTTTACTATCATAATAGCAAACTATGATAATTGTATTTAACATAATTCGTTTCAAAAAAAAAAAAGAACAGCCATAGAGACTTTAAATTTTTATCAAACAATGTTTTCTCTAATAATTTCTTATAAAATCAGGAAAACAATACAAAAATAAAACAAAATAATTTTTTTTAATTTATATTATTCTTTAATTTTGTGGTTATTAAAACTTAAAATTTAAGTATTATATTTTTTTACAAAAAATATATAAAAGAATTTAGACTTGGTATGTTTTCCTTAATAATTATATACATACCTATGTTTATTTATAGTACATAAATTTTAGACTTTTTAGTTCTCTAGTTATTAATTTGTTTTTTATATAATATTACAGTAATTTGAACTAATTTATGTACAAACCAATTTAAATTTGAAATAAAATATCATATTTTTATGTAATATTACTAACCGTAAAAAAAAGTAATAATAATATTATTATAATACTACGAAAAAAAAATTTAATTTCTTTCTAATATCAATATAATTATTTAATAAAATATTCTTAGAAATATGGGCCAACATAATACTATGTTAAAAATCATATTTTGTATGCAATAACTTATCATTTTATCCAAATTTAACATGTCCAATACAGTGATCTACTCAAAAACGATGTATTACTTGATGCCTAATATTAGCAAATCATCTTTCCCATTATTTCTAATTTTTTTACTTATGTACTATATAATTCTTATCAAGATTTTGTTTCATGTTTACTTTTATAAAGATTTATGACTTGACCTTTTAATAAAATTACAATTACAATATTTCTATCATGATTTTAAAATATCATAAATACTTCAAACATCCTAACTAATATTTATCTGTTATATAAATATTAAGAATTTAGGTTAAATATTTAAAATCGTTTGAGGATAAATAATTATCGTTATGCAATTTCGTAAAAATTTAAAATTTAGACAGAAACTTCTTTCCTTTGACCTCTATAATACATCAAGTGTAAAATTTCATTTTACCAACGGACACTACCCCTGTAGTTTTAAATTGAAGCATTATTTCGACAAGTTCTGGTGTACACAGATACAAAAAAAATACAACATCGTAAAAATCGATACATCCATCACTCCGTTCAGATTCTAATATACTTAGTAATATAGGCTGACAGACTTACTTCTCAATTACGAGGTATTTTCAACACCAACTATATGATTATCCACTTTTGCAAAATGGTATTGATAAAAAAGTATGTTTATTAAAGTAAAATATGTGTGACAAAATTCAAAATATACTACTGTCGAGTAATATACATTTAATATACATTTTGATAAATTCACATTTAAATATTGTTGAATAGCATTGTACTATTGTTATTATATAACATTATAAAAATATAATAATTATAATTAATTTGGTTATATAGTAGGTATATTGTGGGAGTAAATCGCCAAAGTCGTATTATATACATTTTGACTTAACTGCCATTTTCTTGATAATTAAAAATTATTATGATATACAATTATTATCAACATATTTTGTTTTTGTCTTCATTTTATTTTAATAAATAGAAACTTTATTGGAAATTAAGTTCATGAAAATGTTTTTATTATTGATGAAAAGTTCTTTAACAAAAATTTATTACTAAGGAATTTATTGTTGACAAATTGTTATTGATGAAATACTTTTTACCTATATTCCTGGTTCAATAAAATAATAATTCATAATAAAAAGTACCAAGTATTCAAATATTCAACTTTTAAGTACAAAAAGAGACTTACAGCTTGTTTATATGTATCCGCAGCTCTTTGACTGGCAGCTAATCCTTTTTTACATCTAACGATAACTGCAATAATTTTCACGTCACAAGACCTGAGCAACTTTTCCACTAGTATTTTTCCTAGAAATCCAGTAATTCCAGTTATGAAAACCACTCCATCCTTAAACGTGTCGGTTATACTTATTTCCATCTTTTTTTTTTCGGTAAATTAAATAGAACAACAATAGATAAAGTGCAAACGCTCCTCAGAATTTAAATGAGTTTTAAACTTATACTTAACTCGGCATCTTTTCATATTATCAATTTTTGCTGACCATTCAGTTTTTATTTCACGTTGTACATTAATTCATTTTTGAATTATAACACTTACAAATGCCTATGCATAATTTTAACTAATCAGAGTTTATCAAAAGTGCAGAGGGGAATTCCCTCACAGTTGAATTTAGAATCCCCATGGTTGGAAACATAATAGTGAAGAAATTCTAAGAATAAAGGTTAGTTTAGTTAACTATTCAGCAATAACAATTTGAAACTTAATAAACATGATATATTTTAATAATATAAAACATATTTTAACTCAGTTAGCCATTAAATCACTTGTCTACTTTTGATAAGATAAACATAATAATAATTATCACATTATTAAATTATTGTTAATCAATAATTCATTATAATCGACATAAAACTACACAAGATACAATATTCTCCACTCATCTAAACTCTAAATGAACAAACGAAACTAATAAATTATTGGTTTATTTGGCTCAAAATATTTCATTATTGGAGGTCACTATAATGGATGCATCTTATTAAACTCAAGACATGTTTTGAAAATATCAAGTTTAGTGGTTATTGGAACTATATAAAAAAAATGATTTTGTTGAAAAATAGTTTTGCATAAAAATGCCCATTTTTCTGTCACTTTTTGTGATTTTCCACGATTTTTTTGAAAATTCCTGAAAATTCCTTACTTTTGACCTTTACAATACATCAATAGAAAATTCACTTTGTCATCGAAAACCACCCTTGAAGTTTTAAATTGGAGCGTTATTTCGACAAGTTAAGGTGTATAAACACAAAAAAAAATACATTGTAAAATCAATACATTCATCACTTCGTTCAGAATCTAAAATATGACATTATAATTCATTATTAATATATAATTAGTTTTTTTTTTAATTATTCAATAGTCTTATAGCTTATAAATATTAATGGTCATTAAATCTAGTTTAATATTTATGATGGATTTCAAATAATGAATGGACCTATTATGCATCACTAAATCATATTCACAGGTTTATTAGCTTACTTTGTAAAAAATTTTTAATAATTGCTTAAGCAATATTTAGAATTAGTGTCTTAGTATTTAAGATAATTGTAAAAATTTATATAGTTTGTATTATTTGCAACTATACTTATCGATATCGTTTTCAATAGGTTATAACATAAATTAATTATTTCCATGATTAATATACAATTAATTAAAAATAATAAAAACATATTATTGGATATAATTTATTGTATAATGTGACAGCCGAGAAAAAAATAAACTTACAGATTGATCGTAAATATCTGCGGCTCTTTGACTTGAATCGAGTCCTTGCGTACTTCTCACAAAAAGTGCAATTGTTTTCAGTGAACAAGATCTCAGTAATTTTTCAGTAAGTAATTTCCCCAAAAACCCTGTACTTCCAGTAACAAAAACTGTCCCATTCCTAAAAAATTCTGTTATACTCGTGTCCATAATGTTTAGTTATATCACATTTCACGTACGAACTTCTAACCTGTGTAGTCTGGTGAATTTAGTCTTGAACTGGAGTGAAAACCAACAAAGTATTAAACATTATAAATTAGCTTTACGTGTAATTCTTTCAACATTTAAAAAGACATGTATCTTGTCATTTGGTGGGAGTAAATATCTGTAGTACGTAGGTACTCGTCAATGTAAATAGTATTTTATTTTAATGATACGCGAAGGCAATCTGCTATTGTGTCATCATAGTTATACACATCATAATTCTTCCAGGGTTTAAAATAAATCTAATACCTAAATGGAAGTAATCTATACTTAATCAGACTTGTGTGTGATAACAAGCAACTAAATCTTCTTATAAATGTAAGTATGGAATAGAGTATTAGTAATCTTGATAGTTGCATAGTATTTTTTATACACATTAATAAATTCAAACCTTAAAAGGTGTAACCTATTTTCAATTTCATATAATTTATAATTTTTATATAAAAGTCTTATAAAAAAACAAAATTTTAAAACACGTAATCACAATGTACATTATATTTTTGAAAATACTACGGTAAAACTTTTACTTAATTGCAAAATTGTATAATACTCAAGCACAATATTCACAATGCACCATAATATCTGTACTAGTAGATACAGTTATAAAACAATAGTGATGCGATATTTTCAGTATAATTGGTGCTTAGTAGGTGTATTCATAAAAAAAACATATTATTTAGATATTTCTTTGATTAACAATTACAGTTTAATTCATAAACGCGTTTAGAATATACAGGCATATTTTTTAATATATGCCCAAATGTGTTACACCTGAAAAATATCCAACAATTCCTGTTTTACTTTTACAATAAAATGTTTAGCGTAGATGCAAACTCAAATTAATGTTATTTTAATACATTCTGTTCTCAAATATGCATACTTGAAATTTAAATAAGTTCAATGACATTTTCGAATCACCAATATTTTCCTACAAAGAAAAAGATTTATGTTGCAGTTATAAGACAATTACAGTTACGGTTCAATTGACATAACATTTTCTGACATAATAGGAATATGTAATTTACAATTTTTACACAGCAGGTAGATAATTTATAACTAGGTTATAATGATTTTTATAAAATAATATTATTATATAATATAAAGTGTTAGTTATATCTGAGTAAGTATGTAATATAAAAAATTTTCTTTTGGTTTACAATATTGGATAAATAGATGCGATAATAATATAAGTGTGTAATATCAATTTAATAGAAAAACTCCTTCACTACACATGGTATGTATAAGAATGTATTTGTTTTGTTAAAAATTGATTTACATGATATGTGATATTATTTCATCTGTTTTTTTATGTATATATAAAATAAAAATCTAAAATCTTAATGAATAATACAATTTTAATAATTACAAATATATGAGTTATCAATTGTTTTAAATTTAAAAGCAAAAATCCTTAGTTCGGGTATTGAGTAAATAAATGAAATTCTGTGTTAACTCTATTATTTTTAGATTCTGAACGGAGTGATGAATGTATTGATTCTACAATGATGTGTGTTTTTTTTTGTGTGTCTGACTAGCATAACTAGTCGAAATAATGCTTCAATTTAAACTTTGGGGGTGTTTTCCGATAGCAAAGTGAATATCCTTGGTGCATTATAGAGGTAAAAAGTAAACATTTTCCAACAGTTTTCAAAAAAATCGAGAAAAACAAAAAAAAAGTAACGGCAAAACGGGAATTTTAACGCAAAACTAGTTTTCGACCAAATCGATTTTTTTATATGGCTGTGTAACTAAAAATCTAATCACTGTAAATACTTGAAATTTTCCCCTCATTGTTATATTATCGTTATTTATATATGGCTAAATTTTTAAAAAGATTTTTGTTTGAGCTATTTATAGACAACTGAAATTTTGGATTTTTTTGGGAATTTTTTTTTTGAAATGTCCATAAATAAATTTTGGATGGCCATAAAAACTTGAAAATTGAATACAAGTTTTCTTATGAGTTGTTTTTATTATAGTTAAAAAAAATTAAAAATCGTAAGTCACATTTTTTTTATAAGTGTTAATAGTTCAAATTTTTACGATATATGTCAAAATCACGAAAATTTGCAAGTAATTTTGAAGTTGAAAAATCATAAAATTTTTTTTGTTTATAACTAAGGATTAAAAATACAAAACGAAATTTTTCATAAGTTTTCCTTCAAGTAGCTATAGAGAAAACTCAAAACATCATTATAGGAAAAATTTTAAGTGCATTTGAGTTTTAAATTTTTACAAAATAGCGTAACGATAACGATTTATCTTCAAACGATTTTAAATATTTGTTATTATTCAAAAAGTATAAATCGTAGATACTTGAAAATTTTACCAGTTATTTAGATTAACATTTTCTTTAGATGATTTAATTTTTTTTTAGCTATTTATAGACGACTACAATTTTTTAACTTTTCTGAGAATGTTTTTTTGAAGTGTCGATAAAATTTTCTTGGCGGAGTCAAAATACTTAAAAAATTAATACAAAGTTCTTCATAAGTTATTTTTATAGTGATTAAAAAATTATAAAAATACATGTGCATAATTTTTTTTTATTAGTATTTGAAGTTCAAATATTGACAAAAATTCGTCGAAATTATGAATATTTGCAAATTATTTAGTAGGTATAGGTAATTCATAAAAATGTTTGTATAAGTAGCTAAGAGTTGAAAATTTAATATAAGATTTTCTAAAAGTTTAGCTTACAATAATAAATTATTAATTATAAAGAATTTAAATTTTGGTGTATTCAGGCCATTTAAACATAAACCACCTTTTTTACCAACCACTGAAAATTATGTCCTAGGCTGATAAATCATCTTCGTTCAAAATCGTCTTTCGTATACAATGTACCTATATCATTGGATTCAAATTTAACACCCCTATAATATATAATAGTGATTCACACGGCACCTAATATACAGCAGAGCGGTACCCACTTATTCGCTTATTTAAATACATTTTTACATTCTTTCTTACGCTTGTTTTTTATAAAAAAAACTCAATGCTTAAGATTATTTTATTTAAATTATTTGATTCAAATTCCTCCTAACACCGTTAATGCGATGTATATGATGTTTAAAATACATATTGTATTCTAATGTAAATCGTCTCAAATTATTCGACACGATTTATCCATGGGTAGGTGCACCACCAATGTACCTCACTTCTTTCTGGGTAAAAAAAAATTATCTGCTCAACAATTTATATTAAACAACTGTAACTCTTATTTGGCAAAAAGAATCATGCTTAAACTCTGAATACCTACCCCTTAACTGGCGTAAAAAATAGTAAAGTATTTTAAAATATGATCTTTAAGTTTACATTAGAATTCCAAAATCTAGAATTTGTATAGATTATAAAAGAAAAATAGTGTTGAGAATGTTTGTTAAATTACTCTATACGAATGTGTACATAAATACCGTTTGATTATAATTATTAAGTAATGACGTAATAATTTTCCCATCATTATATGGGATAATAACTTAAAAACTTAAGTCATCAAATAAATTTAAAAAAAATAACATTCTATTGCACTGTATATTATATATATTCAAGGTCAAGTTCAATTTACCGACTACACAGATAGTGTAAATTCATATTTAATTAGCACAGAATAGAAGGTAATTTTATGATTATCATACAAACATAGAACATAAAAAATTTGTTCTGTGCGAGTTTTAATTATCTCTTACCTTCTCTTGAAAATATAATCGACATTTGTGACGTAGGTACGCATCTGGATGTAATTTATTGTATCTGTTGTGTATTATACAACAACGCTATAATTTTTTTCAGTATCTTGGGAGTGTTTCGCATATATATCAGTTTATAAATACAGACGTGTTGAATATTACGGACGATGTTGTAAAGCATTTAGCAGTTTAGTGTAAGATTCCGACAAATTGCATTATAAACAAGAACATAACAGCTATACGTATCTTATAATTAAAATTAAAATAATAATGATAATAATAGTAATAATAATTTTGAAATAATAATAATAAGAATAACAACTCAAAAAAATAGGCGCTAAGCTACAACGCAAAATTTCATGGTATTCTCGTACATTAAACATTACGTGGTTCTACAAAAGAGTACATACCTAGTTAGGTATTTCTTTACAAAATAATTGAACGATATTTTCTTCGGTATGTAATCTATTCTGCGGTATATGTCACCAAGCACGCCTGCCATACGATATCTATGAAGGTTGTTACTTCTTATTAATAACGACTTATTACACTTCCTAATTATTGGTTATTACTCTGTATTTACCAGAGTTCGCCGTTAACATGTAGTTATATGTGAATTTTCTCTTGGCGCGCGATTTCGTTGCTATCAGATCATAATAATTTATAAAAAATAATAAGTACACAACCAATGACGTAATTATGTCGTATTTTGAGTGCTTGTTGTGTGGTATGATGATGATAATAATAAAAAGATATCATGTTGATCGACTACGTAGTCCTACCGACATTTAAGTAGTAAGACCTACGTATCCTGAACGATATTTAAAAATATTAATTAAAAGCAAAAGTATTTCCGCGACGCAATTACAATCAAAACGGTTTTGTTGACACTGTAATGATTACAACTAATTTGACACGAATCACACATAGTATTAAAGGGTATGGCGTTATTAAAGAAAATTAACTATGATTTCACTGCACACCAAAATCAGAAAAATTTATAGTACGAGTGCTCGAAAAATCTCATGGCACAAACGGTATACCTTCGCGTAAATTGAGTATGACATAATATATCATTAAACGCGCGAAACGAAGATTATTTTCCACGATAACGGTCCATTATTATAATTATAATAATTCCATGATCGTCATTGCCGCATCAGCTGTTTGTTCTCACTGACCACGGTATAGGTATTACAACAAAACTGGACCGGTGTTCCGAGACGTGTGACAGTGACCTTCGCTGAAAAATGACACCGGCTCGATCGTTTATTTTGGATGTTGGTCGCCTGTAACGTATAATTTTTTCAAACCATTAATTAATAATACAAATAATGTTCATCATGAACGAAATACGTACTAAGAAAATATTAATAACAGTAATCATAGAAGTTTTCAGAGGTGGAGAAGTTGATGAAAAACAAACCAGGAACTATCCCTACTAAATAGTAAGTGCTTCACAACAGTAAGTCGCTCAAATACATAATATCATAATAATAATGCCTAAATTACTATGCAACATATTAATATGTATACATTTTAGGTAACAAAATATATTGTTTATTCTACTACATGTGTGTTTATCTACCTGATTACACACGGGATTAACCCGTATATTTTATGATAAATAAATAAATTACAACAAAATAACTAAAATCACTATATTTCGCTCGAATATCATAATTCGCCAAAATTAGAAATTTAAATGCTTATAAAAAATTTTTGCCTATGTATTTTTCAAATTTAAATGTTTATTTTTAGAAAACTGATATGAGGAACCTCTGTAATAAGTTTTCAAACGTTATTTTTTAAATTACTCATATAAGCAAGTGGATACCGTTGTAAATATATTATTATGTCGTGAAGACCACTGTAATAATTATGTGTTAAATTTGAATTCAAATATGATAGGTGTACTGTACATCATTGTACCTAGGTATACAAAAAACGATTCTGAACGGAAACAGATTATTATTACCTATAACTGCTTAATTACAAAATATAATATTATACATAAAAAATGTTATTTAATGATATGTTTTTTTAATATAGCTATTTAAGTCATTAATTTTACTTTTAATATTATGGTACTTAGGTTGATTGATTTTTTTCCGAAACATTGCATTTATTATATTATAAGTATTTAACTATTAGAATAATATTATTATTATTACTATTACAATCATATTATTGTTATTAACTTTAGAGTTAATAATATTTTACTTTAAATACTATGAAACAGTAAAAATATACTCGTTATTATAATTAGATAATGTCTTAAAATTAAGTTTCATAATATTTGGAAAATACTATCATGTGTACTAAAATCCATAATATTTTTTTAAAATCAAATCCCCACGAGGCCACGAATAATTAATATAATTTATTATAACAAAATAATTAACATAATTCATTGCTAAAATATTATGTAATTTCTTCCAAATCGTTTTTGTATAGGTATTTTTAATTTTTTTTTTTTTAAATCCATTATAAACCCAAATGAATTTCAGATTCTGATCGAAGTGATGAATGTATTGATTTTACGATGATGTGTGTGTGTACAGCATAACTTGTCGAAATAATTCTTCAATTTTAAACTTTAGGGGTGGTTTCCGATTGCAAAGTGAATATCCTTGGAGCATTTTATAGTGGTCAAAAGTAGAAATTTCCCAGGTTTTCAACAAAATCGGGAAAACAAAAAAAAAGTGACGGAAAAACGAGAATTTTTACTCAAAACCTATTTTTGACATAAATGATTTTTTATATCATTGTAACTCAAAAACTAATCACTGTACATACTTGAAATTTTTGGCAAATTATAATAAGTATTAGTGTTATCTATATGCAGTTAAATTTTCACTTTTTAAGCTTTTTTGAGATATTTTATTTTGAAAAAAATTTTAGATCCCCAAAAAAACTTGAAAATATAATACAAGGTTTTTTATTGTAATTAAAAAAATCAAAAATCGTTAGTCACAATTTTTTTTTTATAAACATTTTAAGTTCATATTTTACAAAGTATGTCAAAATTACGAAAATGTGTAAGTAAGTTTTTTGAAAATTCATAAGAATGTTAGTATTTATATCCAAGGTTAAAAAATGCAACACTAAGTTTTCCATAAGTTTTTCTTCAAATAGCTATAGAGAAAACTCGAATTTTAAATTTTTACGAAATCGCGTACCTAACGATAACGATTTATCCTCAAACGATTTTCAATATTTTATATTATTCAAAAAGTAATAAGTCATAGATACTTGAAAATTTCGCTTAATTTAAGGCTATTTATAACCATTTGAAGTATTCATTTTCGTTTAGATTTTTTTTTTTTTATCAATATCGACAATATTTTTGGCTTAGTCAAAATACTTAAAAATTTAATACAAAGTTCCTCATAAGTCATAAGTTAGTCTTATATTAATTTAAAAATTATAAAAATACAAAGGCACAATAATTTTACAATAATTATAAAAAAAACTTAAATTTTGGAGTATTCAGGTCACTAAAACTTCTAAAATATAAACCACCTTTTTCTCCACCTAGTGATAAAATATTCTATGCTGACAAATCATCTTCGTTCAGAATCGTTTTTCGTATGCGATATTACTTACTTATCATTGTATTCAAATTTAACACACCCGTTTTAGTAACCTATTCTATGGTCGAGATCCACTTGATACCTATACTGTACAGTAAAGCGTTACCCGCACTCAATCACCCTTTTATTCGTGTTTATTGTTTATTCTTACGTCAAATTTAATAGCGATATGTTTTTAAATATGATAACCATTAACCACACTATAAATAATGATATAAATAATTTCCTAATTTATTCAAAAGTTTTTAAGGAACCTAACTAACTTTATATTAATAGCCATCATATTTAAATTAAAATATCTAAAAAAAAAAATGATCTTAAGTTATAATTCTATAATAATATTATGGACTCTATCGAACTACTAACACAGAATAGCTTTAAAATGCCGTCTTTTAATGTCTGTCACATGTATTTATTTCCATACCTATAAACACTATGAATACATGATTAAACTAAACGACAAGAATAAGTATCTATTTATCGGCAAAATTAATATAAATGTTTTGTATCAACTATATTATTATATTATCATGTGTTAACAGAAATGTATTAACAAAATTCTGTTTAGTCTTAGTGATGGCTAATAATTAAAATAGTAATAATAAAATAAAAGTAGTAATAATTATAACGTAGGTCTGTATAATGAATTTTCACTAATAATTGCAGTTAAATATCAAAATTATAAGTCCCAATGAAAAATGTGCAATTGTTGAAGACTACATAATAGTTTGTAGGTATCTACATATAATATAATTGCAGTAGCAACATGTAGTAGACAATTAAATTAATGCGGAAATAAAGTTTCTCAAATAACATAAATAATACAATACTCGTTAGAAAAATATATTCATATAATCATATCAATTTATAGTTTAAAAAAGAAAATTAGTTTTGAGGGAATTTTTGAATTTAAAACGTGAGAATCATTAAAATTAATGCAAATCTATTGATCAAACCATAAGGATATAATATTATTAGATTTTTTTTTTTCATTTTGATGTATTATTGTACCTTCCGTAAAAAGTAGTGTTTCAAATATTTCAATAGTTTGGTATAAAATCAATCGATTGGAAATTAAACACATGAATTTAGAAATTTCTTAGGTACTATTCAATTATAAGTGTATTTCTGAAAAAAAGTAATTAAACATATTATACTTTTTTTGTTATACAACTATTATTATTTTATCCCATATTATCTGGAAAATAAGGTTTAAAAGTTTAGACTATTGTATTTCTAATAAAAACTTTAATACACTTAAAAACAAATACATAGGTATTACACAAATTTAAATACTTAATACACAGTTTATTTACATGTATTTTCATAATTATCAAAATAAAATACTCACAATAATAACTTTACATATTTAAGTTTCATAAAAAAATTATTTAAAAAAACATAATTTATTTGCTTACAATATACGTTTAAGATACGTACAATATTATACAAATATATATGTAATAGTGATGATTCGTTCAAAACAAATATTTTATAAACATCCAACAAAAATGGAATATTAACAAAATAATTAGAACAACACACAACTGATGCAGCCTCAATAACCTAAAATATTAAAACCAAATAAATAAACGTAAAAAACTAATAAATTAAATTATAATTTTTGGTAAGACGTACTTATAATTTTTTGATAACGCCTTTTCTACGTTGCTTATATCTTCATTTAGTATGTGTTTCCTAATACCGTGATAATAAGCTTCTATATATGACTTCCAGTCAAATGCTTTTAAACTAAACCGGAACTCATTTTTATCATCTTCACTTAGCGACTGCCACAATTCTCTAGTATTTCTATTATCAAATATCCATTGTCTCATAGAAAACTCATAAAGTAAATCAATCATACCTTCTGATTTTGAATACATCCTTAACATTCTGTTAAAAATAATAATGTATTATAAATTATTCCCAAAAACAATATTATAAAATAAAGTAAACTAATAATAATAGGTATAAAATATTTCTTTTACAGCACATTCTTACATTTTTTAATAATTGATAAAAACTAAGACCCGGAATCAATTTCATGCCAAAGTTAAAATATAATATATATTTAGACTTGAAAGTTTAAATCTAAGTGGCAATGTTTTGAATTAATTTATATAAACCACACTGAATATAAAATTTAAAAATAATTAATAACTAATACGTTTTATTTAAATCAACACATTTAATTGTAACATTGTAAACTACATTATGAATACCTATATTTAATTAAATAATGCAATTTTGAATTCTTGAACCTAAAAAGTATTTGCTTACTATAGATTTGTTTAAGTGAAGCATTTAACCCGCAATTAGATTACAATTAGTTAGTTCGATTAAATAACATAATTATTTCAAACTATACAAATTACATAAAACCAATTGAAGTTTAGGTATTATATTATTATACCTAATATAAGAAAAGATGATTTGATACAAATATAAACTTAATTTTTTTACAAATTTTAAACAATAAATAATAATAAATACAAACACTCACTTGGGAGATTTTCCGGACAAAATCAACATCAAATCCATAAACGCGCCTGGTATTCGGTGTAAGAAAAATCTCAAAATACTTCCGATTATTAAATTCGTATAGAAAATATAAAATCCGTACCACATCGATTGCAAAGGTGGAGCTACATAATATTGATCGTGCATTTCTCTGATATACCTACCCCACGACAAAGGGCTTTCGACACAAGAAACGTAATTATATATTTTCGGCGCCTCGAGGGATACATCATTTGACTGTTTGTGTCTGAAAATTTATCGAAATTATATTTAACTCGTGTATACTCGTATACGAAGAAAATTGTTTACGTCACTGCATTACCTGTTAACTGTATCCCACATGACGCTAATCAACGCGTTGACGGTGTAATCGGCCGGAATCATGTCTGTTATATTGCTACCTATGTTTGGCATTGTTCTTAAAAATCCAACCATGACTCCGGTAACCAGACCTGTCGGGCCGTTCATGTTTTCCAACCACCCAGGTTCCGGTTCAGATTTTGTACATCCGACTATAATAGTATTTTACACATTGATATAATTCTCGTTTTTTAATAACTTACTTTTTACATTTTTATAAAACAACATATTTATTCTTACTGATTGAAGGACGAAATATTGATATCGGCAAACGATTTTCGTTTGTTAATATCACGTTTTCCGTGACTGCTTTCGTAAAAGTGTACGTATTTGGCCAATTCTCTATAATGCTATCATTCACATGATTAGTTTTGCAAATTGTCTGAAAAATGATTTATCAATTGAAAAGTGTTTATATTTACTTAGAAGTTGGTACGTTGTCAATCAATTTATTTTTCAACTCCGTAACAGTTACAGGAACTTTATAGTATTCTTCTTTGATTTCATTCCTCGGACAGTGTGAATAAGCGGTCGACACGTGCACAAAGCCCTATGAAATCAAATTGTTTATTTAAATAAAACAAAATCACGTTTCCGTATAATATTTTGTTCTAAAGGTATTTAGGGAAGTAACAAAATAAAGCATTCGGTTTATAGAACAGCTATAGACAATTTTATTGAGACAAATGCATTATTTCTACAAAATTACATCTATATTTTTTTTTCTTAATTACCTTAAGATTTTTCATTTTTGACGCTAGTGCTAGCAAATTTTCGGTTCCTTGGATATTTATTTTTGAGGCCAAATCAAGAGGTTCATTGAATTTAATCGTTGCTGCGCAGTGAAAAACAAAGTTAACATTTTCTACAATCCATTCAAAGTCATTTAACGATAATCCCATTGATAATTCCTCTAAATTTCCTTCTATCACTTTAATGGACTTCGTGAAATCTGGTTTTTCAAGACAAATTCGGTCAAATAACTGAAAAAAAATTAATATTCTTTCAAATATAAGTACAAATCATTAATATTATTATATGATATTTAAGTAACTTATAATTCATCATTATGTCATTTACACAAAAAAAAAAATACGTATATCATAATATATATTTTCAATTTTATTATGAAATTATCTAAAAAAATAATAAAAAGATTCTGCTTACTTATTTATTATTTGCTATCTGTTTTTTACCTAATTTATAACTACTTTATTGTACTCTTAGAAATGTCTTCGGGCATATAATTGTCAAATAAAATAAAATAAAAAGATTAATCCACAACTATGGGTGGCTTTTGAGTAGTTTAAGCCCTCACAATTATTTTAATAGCTCTCTAAAATACATACTGGATTAAAATAATGCTACAATAGTCACAAAAAATATATTCTTTAATAAGACAAAAATTAGCTTAGCACCTATGTGCTGTAAAACTGTATCTCAAATTTATCTAAAAAGTTTAGCAAACATGACTTATATACATATTTCTAAACAAGAGATACCTATAATGTTACTATTTTAACACTCAAACATGATATAATTTTTAAATTTAATTTTAATTGTAATTTTTATCGAATGTCCAAACCGGGTAATAATGTCTGATCAAACTACACAAAAATAAATATAATACTTTAGTTCCTAACCAATTAACTTAAAAAAAAAAAAAATGAATACTGTGAATAGTTAAGATTATTAATATAACACAACACAATTTCTGAAGTAGATTTTTATTTTTCTATTATATTTTCCCTACATGTAGTGATTAATTAATTAAATTGTAAAATTTTCTACGTTCAAAGTAGGCACTCAATTCACACACAAAAAAAAAATACTGACCATATATTTATTTTCAATCAAAAACTAATAAATTTTAACTACCTTTTTTCCTCAATTTTTTCATCTTTTTAACTTTTAAATCATTTTAATTTACTGATAAGTATATTATATACATATATTTATTATATTTTAATTACATATTAAATACCTAAATATTTTTAAACCAAACTAAGTATTTTATGATAAGATAAATTTTACATTAATAAATTTCAATGTCAACAAAATTGTTTTGTTTTGAGTTTTTAAGACGTGACATTTATACACAACGTTCTCATATAAATTATCATGTTCATTCCCATGTGCAATAAGTTATCTTTTGAGTATTTATTAAAATTTAAAATTAAAAATAATATTTAGATACTTGTTAGTCACTGTATCATATACGTAAATATTAAAGCTATATTTTTATTTTTTTATTAATATTACTAATTGAAAGTATTCCACAGTCGTTTATTTAAATTAAATGTAGAATTTGTTTAAATATTTTAAATTTGAATAATTATGGTAAAGTTAATAATAGTTATTTTTAACACTCATATTATCTATATTTTCTTAAATGGGTTATGTATAGCACGTATTAATTTTAAATATTTTCAATTTGTATTTGCGACGCTAATTTAAACAAAACGTTATATCTATACACAGAAAAACTTCTCTATAACGGGCCTTCTATCAGACGGAATTCTACTTATAACGAAAAATTTCCATAGTCCCTGATCAAATAGTATAATATAATTATACCTCCCCATAACTAGAATTCTTTTATTGTGTGTTTAGTTAACAATAAGAAGAATTGCTTTTACAATGTTTAAAATGTATAATGTTACATATAATATATAGTGTTAAATGTATAATAATGATTAATGTGTAATAATTAATAACAAGTTGATAATAAGATAACTCCTAGGCCTCCAAACGAGTTTAAACTCAATGAGGCCTAGTTATCTTTTTGATGTCAAATAAAATAAATAACAAAAAACTCTTTATAAGGGAAAAAAATGTTGGTTCCAAGCGATTCCGTTTTAGAGAGGTTTTACTGTAGTATATAATATATAGTTATCAACAATATTGTACTTACTTTTTGTTTGTAAATATTTGCAACCCTCTGATTAGCATTCAGTTCTTTTTTACTTCTGACCAGCATCACAACATATTTGACAGGACAAGATCTGAGTAACTTTTCAGTAAGTACTTTCCCCAAAAATCCAGTACTTCCTGTGATTAAAACTATCCCATTTCTGAATGATTCTGCTACGCTTGTTTCCATGATTAATTTTAGGTTTAGCGCATTAAGACTAGGATTTAAGTTCTAATATACAGAAGTAATACAATTGGCTATTGAAAACAGTAACACTGTACGTTCGCCGTACTATAAACCATAAGAACTGTTGATCCCTTATTAATAACATTTATTTAAAGCAAATTTACAGTAAAGAATAATAGAAAAAAAATTGATTGAGCGGGGAAAGACTGCCCATTTTTAGCTAGTATCTTAACTTGGTCGGGGGGTCGGACGTATGTACTCTACAGCTCTCCCCGCCTTTAAAAGCAACACACACGCATACGCATATACACACATATATTATTATATAAATGAGGAAACCCGAAAAGGTATTAGCAAAGAGTAATTTATAATTTAAATCATGTTTACTATACAGTACCTAACTATATAATAAAAACCTCACTACAGTTAACATCTGATTGTAAATAATACTAAATACGTATGCACATTCGTCATTCGTCTTTCTTCACTCACTACAGCACATGACAATTATCTCGACATAACGTAGTAAATTTAGTAACTTCGTGAATTTCAACTTGTATAAAAATAAAAATAAAAATATATATATTAAAAAATTTTTACAGAACATACGACAATAATATGACTCAATTGATAATATACAGCAAAAATCAAATTAATGTTCTATAAATAACAAAGTTAGCACATAATATGATATTTCCCACTGCATCGTAAATTCAATAAAGAAAACAGAATAATAAACCCAAATTTCTACTGTATTTAATACAGTTAGGTGACAAAACCGTGGCTAGGTTTGACAATAAACATACTTTTCTATTACTTTAATTATTATTAAAATAAATTTTAAACTTAACTCTAATAATATTACAATTTAAGTTCTTGTACTATATATATTTTAGCGTATAACTACAATCATACCAGAATATAACATGCATACAGACCCGTCCATTCATCACTTGGGTTTTTTAGTACATATAAAATTAAATTAATTATTTATGATCAGACAAAATGCATATTGTTTTTTTAAGATAAAATATTTTAATAAATAATTATAAAAATTTGAAATTGTAACATAAAAATTATATCATTATATATTTTATAATATTAAAATTGTTTAAAATAAAAAATAATATATTTTAGACTCGTTTTGGCTCTTTGATTTTCTCCTTATAATTTCTGTACAAAATAAAGAGTTTTATTGTATCATTATAAGCACAATTTGAGTAATTTTTCATTTTTATTTTTAATTATAGTCTGTACAAAACAATCTTGAAAAAAATTTAAATCTTTAATGGTGTGTTTAAAAACATTTTATTTTTAGAGGTATTCGCCAATAGATACAATTTAAAACCAAATTATAAATAGTCTATCTAGTGACGACGAAAATTGAGACCAGTTCCACTATGACAATGTGTCACGCAAGGATACGCGGAATCGGCGAATTTTTCCGCTAGATAGAGGATAGGAATTTAATTATTAAAAAAAAACCATTCATCACTTAATTTAGAATCTAAAATCAAAATCATAACACAATTTAAACAACATATGATTTAAAAGCGGCTACTTTACAAATAATGTATACAACGTACGATTTTGTAGCATTTTATTACGTTCCTTTTTTGTAGCCACATGTTGTTTCGTCACCTCTCTTATTAGGTAGCTTATTGTCATGTATACGATGTATATTCAGTGTATAACTACTTCAACTTTATTGTTTATTACATAAAAGATTAAGACAGATACCATCAGACGGACATCATAACATACAAAACGTGACCGGAGGTAGATTACGAGTTACAACGAATGATTATTAAAAAAAAAAAAAATGTACGTAAAATAACACTTAATGTATTTAACCTGTAGATTAATGTAATTATAATTATTATAATAATTTTTGTCAACAATTAGTTCAACCTAAATTGTTAGTAATTGCTTATTATTTATTACTTGTTACAAATAGAAAAATAAATATCTAATAGCAATATATAATATCAAATCAAATATCTCTCCTCAAAATCACTTTTTTATCGTATACAACGGTTTATCATTAAATTTAAACTCACTCATTACTGCGGTGGCCAATACTCTATGACGATGTACACTTGATACAGCTGTGATTTCTTGTTTTTACTTTTTATTTGATTGGTCACGACGTAATCGGTCACTAGTTAGTATGTATTATCATTGATTGAGTATACAAAATCAATAGTAGTACATACTAAGTGCATTATTATAATTTCACAAAAGAAAAAAACTGATAGATTTTGTGTTAAAAAAATATTATTGTACTTAAAATCTCGTAAAATGATACGCACATATTATGTAGGTATTCTTATCTATTTGTATTAATATAATAACTGTTTTATTATATGATCAAATAAAGTTGATTGTTTTTTTTTTTTTTTTTTTAAGAACTTTTATGAAAACATATATGATTCAGTTTTAAACCCACGTTAAATTGTGCTATTATTAAAATTGTAAAATAAAAATTAACTAAATTAACAACTTTTTCACATTTTAGCCACGGTACGTCAAAAAGCGAAACGGTGTTAATCATTTTCATGCTCATATCCTGATAGATAATAATATAATGTTGATTACAAGATATAAACTAAAAAAATTAAACCCTTCCTATTATTATCGTGTCTACATGCGTAATTATTTCATAATAACCCGTACGCAATCAGTGGCATTATTATTCACGATTAAAAACTTAATTAAAACATTAGTACATTAATTAATTTAATTTTACAATATGTTAACTATATATTTTTTACAAACAATAATAATTAAAATCTTAAAATCTAAATTTATTAACAATAAAAAATTATAAAATATAAATAGGTATATACATTATTAATAAGTTTATGTAATGTATGAATTCGCACTACACTTGTATCACGTATAGATTAACTAAACATTGTAATCGCAATATTTTTTTTTGCAAAAATAAGGTTTTTGAGAATAACAATAATTATTTTGTTTTTTTTTTCGTTGCAATCAAGAAATTAAAAAATAAACTAATGTAGAAACCTGAATTCATCATACAATTTTTATTTGCTTTTTTTAGACATGACATAATTTTTAAAACATTTCAGCAATTTTTTGTTTTTTATAGACATTAAACATTTTAGACTTTTTCTATTTTTTTGTTCGATTTATTTATGAAAAAATGTTTGTAAGTCAAAAAACTTAAAAATTTAACATAACGTTTCTCATAATTTATTCTTAAAATTGTTCGTGTAAAAACCTGACTTTTTTTATAAACATTTATAGTTTTTTGTTATCATGCACATTTGTAAGAAATTAAAAGAATTTGCGTAATTACAATTCTTATCAATGCAGTTTTCAGAGTTATAGACCGCAAGGTTACTGAATCATACATTTTATTTATTCAGTCAAAACGGTCGATTGTCGTTATGAAAATAATGTGTACCTAATGTATATTATTATTTTATCATAAACTAAAGCATTATTTTCACTACAACAATGACCTTCGATTACTACCACAGACTACGAATAAAAGTTTTATTTCCGGTCGTATTTTAATCTTTGCCTATATTATAACTTTGTAAGTAATTACTAATAGGTATTTTCATACTTTAACTCCCCTTATTTTGACCCTGATCTTGCCATCAGACCCCAAGCTCATATTTGAAATGTATGTACCAAAATAAAATCAGAATGTCTTTTATAATAACTAATAACATAAAAATGTATAAAACATGTACATTTAGTCGTATGTTTATCATATCGCAACAGGCAAGCACAAAACACAAGTCTTCACAACTAGGTAATTATTTCTTGTGGAGGTAAATAAATACAATATTAGTGGCTAAGATCGGATTTCCGGACTGTTAACTATTATAGATACCTATAACTATAATTGTAATCCATTATAAAATATTTTAACATATTTAATCTTAAAATACCTAATTAATAAGTATATTAATTTTACACCGATGTAATTATCTTTCTCTATAATTTCCAATCACAACCAAATATCACAAACATTTTATAAATCTCATTGTATACCTAAAAGCACTTGGTTTCGGGAAATTCGACATGATAAACTTACACATTGAATTATTTTGTGTATCTATCTGATTAGAATCCGTTTTGAAAATATCCACTTGAAATAATTGCACACAATACTCAAAAACATCCAAACACTAATAACTGAAAATCAAAATCATCTGTGACAACTGTGAATACAACTAGGATATACAAAAAAAGAAATCTATAGTTTTGTTTTAGTATAAATACAAAATGAATATCTAACGCAGAATAATAAATGACCTTCAACATTAAAATAGGACTGCACCATGAATTTAATTATATGTAATCTCACTTTAGGTAGATTACATACATAACAAACTACAATTTAATAACTATTATTTCCGTGAATGAATACTTTACAAATATTCAATTTTTCTCGAAGACGATAATGTCATAACACAGCGGTGGCGGTCATTGTCAATTGCGGCCGGACATAATTTACTGATGGCAATTTGCTCGGAACATTTTTCATAAGACATTTAACCAAAAAACAATATCAAGAGTAAATATAATATGAACTATGTCATCATGGTCAAAACAGATCACATGCTAAAATGTAGGAAATACCTCCAAAACATTCTTTAAGATATAGAAAAATAGCTTACAATAATTTTCTGACTTGAAATAATATGAAAATAGTATTAAATATTTACTTATACTCCGATAACATTATATTAGTACTTAGTATGATAGGTAATTACGTACAAATGGTTATAAAATATAAATTATAATATAAAATAAAAATAAAATATAACTTTTCTACAGTATTCAGTAGAGACAAATCATAGGTTTGCTCTTAATCGATTTGCATTTAAAGATAAATAGTCATAACTTCGATTAAACATTAGCACATATTTAAAAATAATTCGTTAACATTTTTATCTATAAATTGTCACATAGAACCTTTTTAACAAATTTGTTAAAAAATATTACACATGTTAATAATAATGTCTTATTTATTATGTTCAATAAATAAAAAAGAAGATCTAAAATAAATAATAATCCTTGAGGAGTGTGAAATAAAATAAAAACACTCGGATAAAAATTAAAAAATAATATTTACTCGTGTGTTAATTAAATTACCAACATAGGTGATTATTTTATTAAGCTTTTTTTTTTTTAATTTAATCAAGTTTATACTCGAGAAAAACAATAACACAGATTTATAAAACATAAACATTTTATAAATCTATAGAAAATAATAATGTTGTTGATAAGTGATAATAATATTACCTTAAATGATCTAAGAATATTACCGACAAGATTTGATATCATAATATTCTTTCTATCGCAACCATAAAAATATAACATGACTATTCAAGTCTATAGCCGTGTCTTCTATATTATCCAATAGACCATAATCCATGTACCTTTATTCTACTTTCTAGTTTCTATCATATAGTTTTATGAATATTTTAAGATAATTTCAAGCAAACAGAAATGATATGAGGCGTCTTTTCAAAACCAAACAACATAATAATTCACAATAAAATTGTTTTTTGTCAGATTTGAGGCTTAATTTTTTTTTTTTTTTTAAATATCAATCAACTGTACAAATACAATATGTTACCAATGTGCTTTATTTTATTTTTTATTCTCACGCCAGCTGACGGCGCGCACGTGACCCTATACGCACGTCATATTATTCTAGTCAAACAACTTCTGGTTTTCATCACAATAATTTCCTATAATACAACATCGAACTATAACCAGACGTATTAGCTGTTTTAATAATTGTGCAATACGACCGCTAATAACGGATCTTGTACTTAACTGTAAATTAACTAATATATTATTATTCTTTATTCTATTATAATCAATAATAAAATAGGAACAACGAGTTGTAATTTTCAAATGCCGCTGCAGAATCTCAAATTCGAGTAGTAAACCGATAACACTCGTCAAGTATAATAATACAGTATTGTTATAAATAGTATTATAGTAATACGTAAAAGAAATTAATAACTATTAAATAAATAATTAGTGATTATGTGGTTTTATAAATTAACCATATTTTCACGTCAAAATGAATTATTACGCCTTGTTCGCACAGCCATTGGTAATATGATTAAAATATTAAATACAAAAAGCGTGTTTACATTTGCTGCTCGTCTGAGCGAAATTTGACATTTATTTTAATATATATATATATTATATCCTGGATAGCTAATGAAAGTATGGCCAGATTATAGGCGTCAGCCAGTAAGACGAAAAATATAGAAAATTTTAACCTTAAATTATAAATAACTCTACGATATCAACAATAACAATTTGTTCAACTGTAAATGGTATTTTCTTCATTAAAACATATTTGTTTAAATTTTTCAAAAATCAACTTGATTATCCGCGCACGGGAGTGTCCTAAAATTTGGGAGAGAAAGTGAAATATTAAATTATATAATATTATAATAACTAATATTATCTTTTATATTTCATCTATAAAATATATTCAAAATAAATGCGAATAAAGTCTTAAATTAATTTATCTAAATTTTAATATAATATTTTTGTGCGAGGGTTAATCTAAAAGTTACATATACATTTTCTTGTTACGAAACACACGGAAAGCCATAACCGAAACATATAATAAAGTTGTTACAATTGCAATCTCATTACACTTTTTTAATCATATAGGTATTATGGTATTCATAATATGTTTTATACTTATCCGTAGTTGAATGATTGTTTCCGCGGTGAAAGGGCAAAATAGTTATAAATTTATCAAATTATGCGCATATGAAACTGTCACTTCAAAGAGTGGGAAATCGTTTAACAATATAAAAATAAGAGAAAATTAATCATGCAAGTTATGATAAAATCAGGATAGTTCTCTGGATAATCCAATAGAATATAAATATTAAAATTGTGCCAATGACTTTCTCACAAATATTTTTAGAATTCTTAAAGTCATATAATATAATTGTATATAAAATATAAATTTGTCTTACTTGGCTTGTAGCAGGCTACGTTATAGTAGGATTATGGGTGACATAAAACCCCTACAGATTATTCATTGTAAAAAGATCATGAACCTAACATAACGTTAGACTCGATATTTCGAAACGAGTTGTTGTTGAAGAGATGATTATCTATATAGGTAAACTACACTTAAACTAAAGATCGGACGATCCGATCGTGCTGGCCAGAGAATATCAGGCGGATTAAACGTCAAATCCGTTTTTCGGCCATCCGGTCTCTCTGGTACACGCTATTATAAATATGGGTCTACCTCTAGATCCACATACGTCAGAGTCGTACATATTTTATACTGGGGAAGACCGTTTCCTGCGCACGTCAGGAAGTTGATTAGTATTATATTATTTAAATTTGCTTACCACAATGACGCGTGAACATAACTCGTTAACCTTGAAAGATTTCAGTATTGAGTCCAACACGAATAAAATACGTCAGCGAATTTACTGATACAATAAGTCTAGCTGATTCAGACGGTATTACAAAACAAGATGAAAATTAATAGGTGCCCCGTAATGTGTGAATAAACAAAAACAACAAAAATTGTATATGTTCTCTGGAGTATAAATATAGGTATCAACTATATGATATACAAATTACAAATATACCATATTAGGCGAGTACATTATAATTATATGGTTTATTTTAATTTAAAATATTAATTTAGTAATTTGTACACAAATTAAAATTAAAAAAAAATATATGGTATACTATGTGTACATATAAATAATTACAATTTACACGGCAGGAGACTCGAATAATTAATAGCTCCTCATTTTCGGTAATTGTTAGTTTTGTTTTGGTATATATTATATAATTACCGATTGCCGACGTATATTCATCAGAATAAAAAGATTATAAGTATCCAACACAATTGCAACAAGATATAAACAATTAGAACCATACACGCTTGATGTAACCATAATAACCTAAAACAAATGCATAAATATTAATACTTGATATCATAAAACCATAATTCAAAAGATCGCAGAGAGACGAAAGTCTGAAAGTCTACAGTCCATAATGTCATACATTTGATTTTTCGACGACGCCTTTTCAACGTTATTTAGGTCTTCGTGTAGTATATGTCTCCTAATCCCGTAATAATAGCTTTTAATATACGATTTCCAATCAAAGTCCTCTAAGCTGAATTGGAACATTTCGCGGTCATCTTTACTTAACGAAGACCACAATTCTCTTGAATTACTATTGTCAAATGTCCACTGTTTTGTAGCGAAATCATAAAGTAAATCAATCATGTTTTCTGTTTTCTTATACATTCTCAACATTCTAAATAAAAAAAAATATATATATATTTACTATATTAATCATTTTAAAAGACTAACATCTTTAAGCACTGAAATCTATTCTTAATGCAATACATTTATTTTTCTATGAAATACATAATCCGTTACATGAACAACATAAATTCCATAATTAATAAAATATAAAAAGGTATACATCTGAGTATCATTGTTTGTTTCATTGTTTAATATTATGTATATAAGGTGGAAACTCAATTTTTATTATTTTTGATCTATATCTATCATGTGATGGAGCGCGGTTTTTTCTATTTATTACGAAAAAAGTAGTACAGCCAAAGTACATATAAAATGCAACTTATGAAATATTAGAAAACTTGGTTCCCGGCGGAATAAAATGTATGTGATTACAAAGTTTAGTTTCAGAACATATTCACATACAGACTAAACATAAAGTACTTATTTGTTATGTATATTAATCATTAATCATCCCACACAAATAGACTTAGTATAGGAGTTTTAAATCTTAAAAAAATAATTTTATTACTTACTTAGGTGATTTACCACACAAAATCAACATCAAATCCATAAACGCGCCCGGTATTCGGTGTAAGAAAAATCTCAAAATACTTCCGATTATTAAATTCGTATAGAAAATATAAAATCCGTACCACATCGATTGCAAAGGTGGAGCTACATAATATTGATCGTGCATTTCTCTGATGTACCTACCCCACGTCAAAGGGCTTTCGACACAAGAAACGTAATTATATATTTTCGGCTCTTCGAAGGATACACCATTCGACTGTTTGTGTCTGAAAAATTATTGAAATGAATATATTAATCGTATACCCGTGGCGGAAGAAAATTGTTTACGTCACTGCATTACCTGTTAACTGTATCCCACATGACGCTAATCAACGCGTTGACGGTGTAATCGGCCGGGATAATGTCTGTTATATTGCTCCCGATGTTTGGTACCGTCCTTAAAAATCCAACCATGACTCCGGTAACCAGACCTGTCGGCCCGTTCATGTTTTCCAACCAGCCAGGTTCCGGTTCAGATTTTGTACATCCGACTATAATAATATAATATAAAATTCATAAAATTCGAGTTTTTTAATTATTTGCATTTTGTTTTAAGATCAATTTAATATGTTTATTCAAAATCCATATTATCTTCATTCAAATATAATTAAATGTATAAATGAGAAAAAGTGCAATAACTATTTATTACGTATTCTTCTGAATTATAAAAATATGCTGAACCTTTATGAAGTTATGAATTTATTATTCTTACTGATTGATGGACGAAATATTGATATCGGCAAATGATTTCCGTTTGTAAGTATCATATTTTCCGTGATTGCTTTTGTGAATGTGTACGTATTTGGCCAATCCTGTGAAATACTATCATACAAGAAAAAAATTCAATCATTAAAAATACAAAAAAAAAGAATATACAACAATTAAAAAGTATACAATATATTTACTTGGTATTCAATTCCTTGTCAACAAATCTATTTTTGAGCTCTTTGGCAGTGATTGGAACCTGATAGAATTCTTCTCTAATTTCACTTCTGGGACAGTGTGAGTAAGCTGTTGACACGTGCACAAAACCCTGTAAAATTAATATGCGTTTTTCTTCAAATGTAAAATAAAAAATAAAAAAATTTTATATGTAACGCGAAAATATTAGTATTATTTTCTTCAAAATCCGTTTAGTCTATAAATAACACAAAAAAAAAAAAATATATTTTTAAAATGTTTTTATGTATACAGACAATTTTGCTATAAAAATTGTATGAATATTTCAAATATCTATGGTTATTTATTTTCCAATCTCAAAATTCCACTTCATTGTAAAATCAATAATCAATACATCGTTCCGTTTAGAAAAAAAAAACCTGTTATATTATTTCAAATTAAAACAAGTAAATCACAATGTGAAGTTAACAACTTTTATGATTATACGCTATCATTACTTTTATCAATTCTTTATAAGACCGTAACTAAATTAATCATACGAATATAAACGTAATTTCAATGCCGTATAACTTTGGGATTTTCGCGTGCGTTTTTAAACTAACAAAAAAAAATGTGCACTAGTTAAAACAGATACCGCCTCACTATCAAAGTGCTATATAATAATATTAAACGGTTATTATTTACTAGTTCTTACCTTGAGATTCTTCATTTGCGATGCTAATGTCATTACATGTTCAGTACCTTGGATGTTTATTTTCGACGCCAATTCAAGAGGTTCGTTGAATTTAATCGTAGCCGCGCAATGAAAGACAAAGTTCACGTTCTCTATCAACCACTCTCGGTCCGACGACGATAAGCCCATCGACGATTCTTCTAAATGTCCATCGATGACTTTGATTGACTCCATAAAATCTGGTTTTTCATTTCGAAGTCGGTCAAATAGCTGAGAAATAATTAAACATTTTTTTAACGGGTGGATATTCGAATGATGTATGTATTATATTTTAGTTATAACGCCAGTAATGTCTATCGTAAGCTCAATATTATTATAAATGTTATAATATTATAACTCATATAAGACAAATAATAACCTATTAAAATTAATAATTATTTTTTTATGGATATATAACATAAACGAAATAATAATTAGAAATGTCCAAAGGCCAAGTTTAGCACTTGTATAATTGTATCGCTATACGCGTCTTCAATTACTATAAATCTAAAATGTATACAAAATGGCGTGTGTTAAATTTATTGTTTAAATTATTTACAATGAGATATCATATTATATACATTTGATTTTAACATTACCTACTTTTTATTAATTTTTCTTGTATTATGTAATGTTTTACATATTATATAGGTATTTAAATCAAATTTGTGCTTTGGTATAGATTGTAAATATTCAATTTAAAAAAATAAAGTTATCTTTAATTTTAAACCCAACTCACATTAATTGTCTATATAAACTTAACTCGATGAGTTTAAAAACTAATCCACCCGGTTAACATTAGCGATGTGCATAAATAATTTAACTTGAAACGAATTGTTTAGCGATGGAAATATTAAGGTAATTCCAAATAATGCGCATAAATTAATTAATATCGTTGTTATTAAATCACCAAAATGTACTCCCATAAAGTGTATTGTAAAGATACGATGAATAAAAAGTACCTTATACTTACAGATTGTTTGTATATTTCCTTGACTCGTTGACTGGCGCTTAGCCCTTTCTTACTCCTGACTAGAATCGCGATACTGTCCACTGGACAAGACCTTAGTAATTTTTCTGTGAGCATTTTCCCCAAAAACCCTGTACTTCCGGTGATAAAAACTGTCCCATTTTCGAACGATTCCGCTATACTTGTCTCCATTTCCTTTAGTGTGTTGATCCAAATCGATTATCCGATACGTGTTTATGTTATGAACAGTCGCCAAATAGTATAATAGTAGTAATATTGGTCGAAAGAATCTGAGTTCTTTAGTTATTTACTATTTAAATGCCGCGATCCTTTACGCGCTCATCTACAAACAATAATAATTATTACAATCGATATCCATGTGTTTATATATACGTACCTATTTAATAACGGGACTGTAAGAACTTGTATGGTAACGACTTTTTACTAAGAATTTCTTCATTTATCCAATTTGGCTCCCTTCTTTTTTCTCCCACCAAGCATAATTTCACACTTCATTCGTATTTTCTATTTTTCGAAATAGTGGTTGAACTCATTTTGTTGTATCCTTTTCCGTTATTTTGATTTACATATAGACAATCGTCTGGTTTTTGTTTTTTTTTTCTCGGAAAAAGTCAGACATAGTGAATATGGAGACCGTATTTCGCACCATTTATAGCATTACTCAATTGTACATACATATTTATAGTTATTGAATGAATTAATATACACAAAATACATATATCTATAATAAGTATACAAAGTTCAATTACAATTGGCTTAAGAAATAAAAATATATTAATTATTTTATTGAAATATATCTATTATAATAAACTTAATTGACGAGCCATTGATAAATGGTTAGAATATATGATAATAAATTTAAAAAAAAAAAAATAAATACATTATTAAATATTTTAAAGAGGTGAAAATTACATTTATATTGTTGGTATACAAAATGGCGTTAAATACATAGTGCCATTTTATCTATGGTTTTGTGGCGCAAAATAAAACCTTAAAAAGTGACTTAAACTACCAAAATTAAATTTTAGATGTGTCATAAATTATTTTATATATTTTTATTTTTATTTTTAAGGATTGTTTAGCTCAAATTAAGTACGCTCAGTAAATACTAATAAGACCTTTATCATATTTTTTAGATAAATTCCTATCTTTTAAATCTTTATCTAGATATTCTAGAGTCTAGACAATATTTTAATTATCTATAATCTATTAATTTTATGTGGATGGATTGATGATATTTTTGACCCGGTAAATATAAATTTTAGCAAAAAAAATATTTTTTATTAATTTTTTTAAGACTTTAATTTAATTTCTTTATTAAACAAGTTATGAGCAATTTAACTTTCACTGTTATATTTACGAAAAAGTCAATAAAAAATTAAATCATAATAAAAAACCAACAAACGAACACAGATAAAATTAACTAAACCTGACCTAACCATTAAGTTCCATGATTGAATAATTCACTAAAATATTAAAGTTAACGAAGCAAAACGTGAACTGCTATGCGTAGATTTTCCATGTTGCCCACTTGTAAGACGAAGACAATAAGTACCGGTTTAACGTCCTCTTAATACGTCATAACCGGCCACAGCCTCATAGGTAGTAACGTATTTATGTAGGACGGAATCAAGAGACGCCCTCTTGGTCTCAGGCCCCAGTGTAATTTTTTTTATAATTTATATCATTAAAAAAATCAATTATTTGTGTTAAATGCGTTCAAAACAATTTAAACAAAATTCTTAGAATGAAAAAAAAAATGAGCTGTCTGATTATTATTACAATAAAGCTATTACACGCACGGCATCATCCAGTCAGAAAATCATTCGTTTTCATGATCAATCATTATTTTAATAATAGAGATATTTCGAAAAAAAATTACTAAAATCAATATAGATATCGTTTACACATTTTCTAATGAATCTAAGAAATTTTTATTGATGTCGACTAGTGCCCTAGTGATGAATTTCCTGATACACTTATAATATTTTTAAATTTTAGTTTTTTCAATAGATTTATTCACTGAATATTAAAATTGTACTAACAATTTTATTTTACAATAAATTTATTTACGCGATACAATGTAACAACCAGAATAGGTGCCAGGTCGTTCAACTAAAATGTTTTCATTTTACCGTTGAACCATATCTGATTATAAGCCGTGTGCATTTTGGCATATACTTGGATAGGTCGTGTAATACAGTGGTTTTCAACCGGTGTGCCGCGATAAACGTATTTATAGATTATTATGTATGTATCGTCATTATATAATAATCGACAATCGGTGAAAACTGACGAATAAAAAAAAATATATATTCAAATAATACACGTAAGGACCATACTTGTCAATCATAAATGTCTCATTGGCCGATATATATTTGATTCATCATACGACAATAATTCGAATAAAATAAATATCTCTGCTAACAAATACGTAGTTCATCGTCGTATTAATTTATTTTAAAATTATATTAACCCTCTAGTAGACTGTAAACGGTGTGCATTTGTTTAAATATATTATTGTATTAAACATAAAACGCAGTGCTTCGTCATATTATATTATACATGGATTGGCGTACCGCGAAAATTTTGTAGGAGATGAAGTGTACCGCGCTGTTACGAAGGTTGAAAACCACTGGACGATTGTTAAGCTCTACGGTAAAGGTTGGTGCGGTATGCGTAAAACCATGAAAACTCTTACGGTATAATAACATAACACTTAGGTATTCCACATTTATCAAAAACTGGTTTTGAAAACTTCCTTGCGCGCTGCCTGGACGGCTGGAACCGCCAGACACGGAACTGAATCCAACAGCATAAATACAGGGCGATCGTTTTAAAGGCAAACGCTTATTCTCTCGAAAAGTATAAAATATTTTACAGAATATATTATTATTATTACGTATTCTTTAATAAATAAACACGAAGTCGTCACGAAAAAACCCATTTGAGTACCTACGAAAGGTTTAGACAATAAATCAAAATAAATCTAAATAATGGTTTTTGTATAACTAAACCAGATATGGAGATATCATTATATGATACAACTAAGATTTCAAACTTCAATCAATTTCGTGCAGATAAAAGTACACGAACGATTAATTCATCTCAAGGTTCACATATTCAGTTATGACTAATAGCGATCAATAATACACCAGACAACTCTGACGTAGTATTAGCAATATATTTATGTGATAACGTTTACACGCGCAATGGTATTGAATGTAAAACTTTATCTAAAGTCTCGAATATTCGTTATCTGGAACTATAACGTTAAACAAACATTTAAGATGGAATTTGATGCGAATAACTCAGTCGTGCGTCTTGGAATATTATGCTGAGTTTCAACTTTTTAAACTACGTAATATTTTACCAATACTAGTTATTAGAACAGTACCTATACTTCGCATTATATCAATCAATATTATTCGATATAGTTAACTAATTTGGTAAGGCCTTACCGCTAATGTTCTAAACCCGTTTTAATTCAACAACGACAAATATAATTATATTATGTTTAGAAAAACCAGCTACTCTAGAAAGATCCACTATGCGAAATTTCAAATCGCTTAATATTTAAGTATAATTATTATTCACAAACACGTGGATTAAGTTTTCCAATAAAATTCAGATATTTTTGCAAATCCTGATTATTCTAGGTTAAAGATTATATTCTCAAATGATTATGGTAATAATATGTATGATGATTCGGTAGTATCATTTATCATCATCACGGCCGTATTGGCCGTATTGGTCCATGATTATAAATGTAGGAAATACGCCAAAACACATTTTAGCGGTTAAACAAGCGATTTCCTGAATTTTTTAAAAAGTAAATCGTGATCAATGTTATCATTTTAAAAATATAATAGGTATTAAGTTCCGTTAGTTATACATTTTTATTTAAGAAATTGAATAGCTATTTACAGGTATTAGACATTTTCGATTTTTTTTTTTTTATTAATTTTTTGACTATTTTCGATAAATTTGTCTTAGCCAAAAAGCTTAATGATGTATAATCTCTTATAAGTTTTACTTTAATTATTTGAAAATATCTAAGATACATATTAAGCTCTATTTTTATTATAATTTAATATTTTTTATAATTTATTCAAAATCATTATTCGTAGGGATTTTTAATTTTTACTTTTGTAATTCTAATGTATAAACACAATAATATTTTCAAAACATTTAGATTAACTTTATGATGTTGCCTATATTATTTATACCGTATTAATAAATAATAATCTGTAATAAAAAACAGTAATAATTAATAACAATGTTATAAAATGTATTAATATGTATACAATATGATAATAGGCTAATAAACCGGTCTCCGCTAACCGTTATTCCGTATTCGTATGCAATGATATATTATTGACTTCAAATTTAGCACATAAGTACATTATAGTGAGTTTTTCATTTATGAGATATGAGATATACTCGACTTTTGATGTACAGCAGAGCGGTTACTTACCCCCCCCCCCCCCGGTTAGTTAGGTTAATTAGGTTAATTGTTGTTGAATTTGTTGAAATAAACGCATTATGTCTAATAAACTATAAAAATAAAATTTATCTACTTTATATTTACGAGTATATAATATATTATTTTCCATTCTCACAACTTCGGAGTTCAGTGGCGTAGCCCTGGGATTTCTCCAAAGGGGGGGAGCAAAAAAAAATTATATGTTTAGTATTCAAATAACAATATTTTTCATTTTTCAAACATGTGCATTAGTGTTTGTCATTATTGCATTGTAATTTGATGAGCTTATATCCTATTGCTTATACAACAACCAATTACCAATATTAAAAAAAAAATAATAACAAATGTATCAGTATATATATATATATATATATATATATAGGTGAACACATTTATTTTCTTACCGAAATTGAAACTAAATCATTTGAACTCATATTGTTTAATTTTTGCTTTTTAAAGTTGGAACAATTAAAAATTGAAAACAATTTCTGTTTTGAATCAGCAATCCTAATACATTTAGACTTAAATTATAACGATTTAACAGGATACCTAAGTTATTTTGTATTTACATGAAATATCAATAAATGATAAGTATAATATTTTAAAAAAGAACAAATAACTAATAAGTAAGTTTTAACAATGTCGGTTTGGCCCTTCCGGCTACCCGGCGATCGCTGGGAGGCCTGGACGTTTTATATATTAGGGGCCCATATCTAAATGGAAAAAAATATTAAGTTAACTTGCGATGTTTATAAATATTATAAATGTAAGAAACCTGTTTTTGTTTTTTGTAAGAGGACCCTTGTAAATTACTGTACCGTCTGTTCCAGGGGCCCAAACATAAGCCAGACCGACATTAAGTTTTGACTTTTGAACGTTTAATTTAGCGGTATACGAATACAACATTCCAACGTCCGTTGTTATCTGCAACTTTTTCCGCGTTTGTGGCTTATAAAGGTTATAATGTTATAGGTGTCTGCATAGAACAATATTGTATCTGTAGAATATTTATAATCTTTTTAACGAAACAATCATTTTTTTTTTAAATTTAAACTCCAAACCAGTAAATAGCCAAAATAAATTAATTTACATATTATGTTTTATATATTATATGATACGGCCAATGGGGGGGGGGGCATGGCCTTCATGCCCCCCCTGGATACACCACTGTCGGAGTTACTTCCCAATTTTCTTTGACATACCTTCAAACTATCTGCATAATATATCAACTGCAGTTGTTTCTACCATAAACCATGGATCTTGTAATAATTACCATGACAATAATTCGGTGTTCTGACGTTCATTAATATAAACGACTTCGTGCACCGTGAGAAGCAATTATATCTGCATAATCTAAATATTCAAGGCGTAAATCGATAACATTCGTCAAGTAATTATTCAATACCGAATGTATATTTTCTACTAAATTATACCAATTATACCGATTATCCTAGTAATCAGATAAAACTTCTAAAAACAAATTCGAATTCGTAATTGTATTTTATTTTGTTAATACTTGACGGGCTGAGCCCTCAATACAATAGTGCATAACACTATAATAATACTCATATAATATACAATAACTAGAAAACTTATTTTATTTATTATACTAAGATTAATATAAAAATTAATATTACTTATAATTGTTTATTAATGAATAATGAAGTTGATTTAAAATGACTTTTCCATTTTCTTTTAAACTAAACTTTGCCATAATTTTTTCAGAGCTAAAATGAGATCAACATCATAGAATTGTAATAACAATCATTTGAAATTTCAAGTCTTGTAGAAAAGATTTTAACTCGCTCAAAAACTTTGAAAATGTAAAATATCATTTCAATCATTTCATATAAATTTTTCTCATCTTAAATTAAATATATAATTATTATATGAACACATTTTTTTTCACATAAAAGTTTAAAGTTCAAATAATTTTGATAAAATTAATAATAATAATTTTTCATCAAAATAAATATTTTACAAGCGTCCAACACAAATGTAGCATGGCGGAAGTAATTAGTACCATAGACAACCAATGCAGCCATAATAACCTGAAACAATTATATTAATATAAAAGCGCCATATATGATTAAATCCATAATACAAAATCCAGAGAAAAGAATAGTTAACAATCATAATATCATACTGTTGATTTTTCGACTTTGCTTTTTCTACGTTGCTCAAGTCTTCGTGCAGTACATGTCTCCTAATCCCATAATAATAGCTTTTTATATATGATTTCCAATCAAAGTCCTCTAAGCTGAATTGGAACATTTCGCGATCATCTTTACTTAACGAAGACCACAATTCTCTTGAATTACTATTGTCAAATGTCCACTGTTTTGTAGCGAAATCATAAAGTAAATCAATCATGTTTTCTGTTTTCTTATACATTCTCAACATTCTAAATAAAAAAAATATATATATATTTACTATATTAATCATTTTAAAAGACTAACATCTTTAAGCACTGAAATCTATTCTTAATGCAATACATTTATTTTTCTATGAAATACATAATCCGTTATACATGAACAACATAAATTCCATAATTAATAAAATATAAAAAGGTATACATCTGAGTATCATTGTTTGTTTCATTGTTTAATATTATGTATATAAGGTGGAAACTCAATTTTTATTATTTTTGATCTATATCTATCATGTGATGGAGCGCGGTTTTTTCTATTTACTACGAAAAAAGCAGTACAGCCAAAGTACATATAAAATGCAACTTATGAAATATTAGAAAACTTGGTTCCCAGCGGAATAAAATGTATGTAATTACAAAGTTTAGTTTCAGAACATATTCACATACAGACTAAACATAAAATACTTATTTGTTATGTATATTAATCATTAATCATCCCACAAAAATAGACTTAGTATAGGAGTTTTAAATCTTAAAAAAATAATTTTATTACTTACTTAGGTGATTTACCGCACAAAATCAACATCAAATCCATAAACGCGCCCGGTATTCGGTGTAAGAAAAATCTCAAAATACTTCCGATTATTAAATTCGTATAGAAAATATAAAAGCCGTACCACATCGATTGCAAAGGTGGAGCTACATAATATTGATCGTGCATCTCTCTGATGTACCTACCCCACGTCAAAGGGCTTTCGACACAAGAAACGTAATTATATATTTTCGGCTCTTCGAAGGATACACCATTTGACTGTTTGTGTCTGAAAAATTATTTAAATTATATTTAACGCATGAATTATACCCATTGTTTTCGTCACTGCATACCTGTTAACTGTATCCCACATGACGCTAATCAACGCGTTGACGGTGTAATCGGCCGGGATAATGTCTGTTATATTGCTCCCGATGTTTGGTACCGTCCTTAAAAATCCAACCATGACTCCGGTAACCAGACCTGTCGGCCCGTTCATGTTTTCCAACCAGCCAGGTTCCGGTTCAGATTTTGTACATCCGACTATAATAATATAATATAAAATTCATAAAATTCAAGTTTTTTAGTTATTTACATTTCTTTAAGATCAATTTAATATATTTATTCAAAATCCAGATTGTCTCCATTCCAATATAATTAAAAGTATAAATGCGAAAAAAATGCAATAATAATTTATCATACGTATTCTTTTGCATTATAAAAATATGTTGAATCTTATGAAGTTATGAATTTATTATTCTTACTGATTGATGGACGAAATATTGATATCGGCAAGTGATTTCCATTTGTGAGTATCATGTTTTCCGTGATTGCTTTTGTGAAAGTGTACGTATTGGGCCAATCATCCAGAACTCTATTATTAATATTTTATGTCGTTAAATAAATAATCATAATAGTAAAAAAATGTTTTATTTAAAAATAAATATATATTTTACTTTAAGCAAGATTCCTCATCAACAAACACACTTTTTAGTTCTTTAGCCGTTATTGGAACATTATAAAATTCTTCTTTGATTTCACTCCTCGGACAATGCGAATAAGCTGTTGATACGTGCACAAAACCCTGTACAATTGATTATATGCATTTTACTTCAATATTTTATATGTGACTTATTTTACAATATTATATTGAAATTAAAAATAAATTCGTCCAATATAATACCCACAAGGTAATATATACCTACACCTCTTATCTCTCTATCTACAATCGCCTATTATTTACACAAAATGTACCAAAATCGGATTAATTTTATATTATATTAAATTATACTAAATAAATTATTACTTAAAAAAATATTTATCATTTAATAATTATTTATAAATATAACTTAAAATAATTGAAATTTTTTGTTTAAACCAACTACAATCACAGCTTCTATAAACTAACATAGTGCGCTTCAAATAATATAGTATGATTATTTCATTAACATAGTACTATCTTAATTTCTGATCTCACTTATTGCAGGTGGTTATTTTATTTTTATTTTATGCTATCTATCTACTATCGTTTCAAATTTGTATTGTAATTAATTTTTTTGAATTGGTTGTATAAAGTTTTGTATAAACGCTATTTAGATAAGTGGCAGTTTTGTCTGTAACAAATTAAGAAAATCGATTTTGTTGAAAATTATCTTTGTGTAAATATTTAAAATTATTATTTTTTTTTTGTTTTCCCAAATTCCCAACTACTTTAAAAACAACTGAGAATTTAAAAAAAAATGTAATTGAAAAATTTATTTCTTAAATAAATCTTTTAAAAAAACCATTGTAAAATCAATATATTGATATCTCTGCTGAGAATCTACGTACAAATGTTATCATTATTATGAAAATAATTAATTACTTTAAAACTTAAAAACTTTAAATGCCAAAAAATTAGATTGTCTTAGCTCGAAATCAAAAATCGAAATTTTAAAATTGCTCCTATGCTCCAAAGTCACATTGTCGAAAAATTCCAAGTCAATTTCAACCCAATTTGTTGTATTGAACTAAATCACAGTGCATAATATATTTATGTTTATAATTGTATTACCCATAACTCATAACGAACAATGTCCAACTACGGGTGTTGTTATTTAAATTTATTTCTCAACTTATCATAGAAATCATAAAATAGCGATGACGTAAATACCTAACACGAACATTATATCATCGTCAAAGAACACTGCAGATTGCAATAGAAGTCAAATACTATACAATAATAGCATGTCTATGTGGGTATTATTTATGGGAAAATTATAACCGTTACCTTGAGATTCTTCATTTGGGATGCTAATTTCATTACATTTTCAGTGCCTTGGATGTTTATTTTCGACGCCAGTTCAAGAGGTTCGTTGAATTTAATCGTAGCCGCGCAATGAAAAACAAAGTTCACGTTCTCTATCAACCACTCTCGGTCCGAAGACGATAAATCCATGGACGACTCTTCTAAATGTCCATCTATGATTCTGATTGACTCTGTGAAGTCTGGTTTTTCACTACGAAGTCGATCAAATAACTAAAAAATAAGTAAATAGTCAAATGTATATATTATGAAATTTTAGCCATAACGCTAGTAATATTTATCTTATACGAAATTGTTGTAAATGTTATAATATTATATCTTATAACAGGGAGATGGGGGATAGATCCCCCCCGTGGCCGTGAAAATTAAATCTTGTTTTGTAAATTTAGTATAAAAAATCTTATATACCTATACATGTTATGTACGAAAATATTTTATATCCCCCTTATGAGAAAATCCTAGATCCGCCACTGAGTTCCATCGCTTTATACGTCTTCAATTATTATATAATTCAATTATACTTACTATTATCTATAATAATAATAATAATATAATTCTATAAGACCAATGTTAATGAATAAAAAGTAGTAGTCATTTATTTTATTAAATTAAATGTATGTACAAAATAAAAACCAAACAAGTTACATGTACCAATTTTATTGTACATATCACATCGATCGTCTAGACACGAGATAGTGATAAAATAATTATTATAAATTTAAAAACCTCTAAAATGTCTTAAATTTACGATTTTAATTATGTATTGAAATTAAGATATTAGCAATTATGAATTGTAGTTCGAAGATTGAGATTGAACGTTAGAACTTATTTACCCTCGTCTCTCTTATATAAATATACAAATAAGTATGTATTTAATAATGACATTATTTTACATATTTAATATTGGGGCTCAGATTTTAAAACATAATAAGTAACTAAAAAAAGCATAATATGATTGTTTTAAAAAAGCAAAAAAAAAACATGACCAAATTTAACACGAACTAATTATAGAAATAAATAAAAAAAATTAAAAATTAATTACCACGTACAACCTACCCTAAATTTGCTATAGTGAAACTGACTCTATTGTCCGACAAAATATTTAAAATCTAACATAGAAAACGAACTCTCTATCGGTGCATACTTCATACAAGAGGTTTCAAATTACAACACTAAATCTTAAATTTTGAAATGGTCGATATCGATGTCAAAGACATGGCTGACCGTATAGGTACTGCAGGCTATATATAGATCGAGAATCTATACGTTTAATACATTTAATGAACAAACCGATAACGAAAACAAAAATAATCCAATATAACCATTTAGTCCGCATTCTGGGTTTTTACATTAATTATTGATTTATTTTTTTATTATTATTAAAATAGCATAATAAACATATAAAAAATCTACAGCTGGAATAATTGAAAACAGTAATAATAAAGCAAAAGAAGCATTTACGTAAAAAAAATCAAAAATCAATTAATTTATTTGGAATCAAAATGATGTGAAACGAATTTATGTATAAAAATTAGATTTCCATCTCATATACAAAAAAAGAAGCATATGCTTTAAAACCCTAGTCCTATTTATTAAATAAAAAACCATTTACTTACAGATTGTTTGTATATTTCCTCAACCCGTTGACTGGCGCTAAGCCCTTTCTTGCCTCTAACTAAAATCGCAATGCTATTCACCGGACAACATCTTAATAATTTTTCCGTAAGCATTTTCCCCAAAAACCCCGTACTTCCAGTGATCAAAACTACCCCATTTTCGAACGATCCCGCTATACTTGACTCCATCGCACAGCAGTTTTTTGTTTAGACGCGATTACTAATCTAGGTGTGAACCCAAGAAGACTATATAAAACGCATAGATGAAAAGTCACAGTATACTCGGGAAAGAAATTGGTTCGTGTGAATAATGTGTTTATCGTCACTCGTCACACACTAACTCGAATATTCATCAGACGGTGTAACCATCCTTTTATATATACGAATATAGCGCTGCGGAATATCTGCGTTCGGTTGAATAGCAATTGGGATTTTGGAGAGGAGGGAGCAATGAGTCTGAGTGGAATTTCCTATGGGTAATTCTCTTTTTCTTGAATATGACCACATGTATTAGTTGTATTAACGTATTATTGTATACGCCTCCGTGTTAACATTCTCCAACAGTCAAGTAAACCCAAACATAAAAAATACATCTAAAAAAAGTACAAATTATACATGTATATTAGGTATATAATATAATCTTTGATATAGTGGCAATTAAACGATTTTAGCGTAGACGTAGAAGGGATGTAGCTGATTTTTTAACAGGTACCTACTAGTTTTCACTAAAAATATAATTTATGCGGTTTTATGTACCTAAAATCGATTATTTAATTATGCGGTAAATATGAAATTTATTTATATTAAATGTAACAATAATAATAATTGTTTGTCTTGCTAGTATTTCCAGTACTTCGTTTGCGGTTAAATTTATATAACCTCGAGATATCTCGTGGCCAATCGACATTTCAAACATACTTATAAGTTATCAGTGGCGGATCGAAAGTTTTTGATCGACATTTAAGACATTTTTATCGAAAATTATAAAAAGCGGAGCCACTAGCTGGGAAAATATTGAAAAAATCACGGACGAGATGACAACATTACTGCCATTCATAACTATTATAGACGATATCTTACCAGAAATAAACAAATCGTAAATTAAAAACCTACCACAATAACGGGTTTGCTACAGTCGAAAAGATGACTTTATAATTTACCGAGTCAATATCATAACGATTACTTAATTATAAAATTAAAAAAAAAAAATACTCATATGAACGGCTGGACGAGTGTTATACAACGACGCTCAAAATCTAAAAGCAGACCAGTAGGGAACAAGGGCTATAAATCACGGGCGACCTTTTTAGAGTAGCAGATAATTCAAGACAGCTACTTTTCTGTATTAGCTAGTTGTATGGTTATTGGTTTATAAGTGTTTTTTTAACCGACTTTGTGCAAAAATTCCCTAATATTTCGTAATGTGGACGGAATTTCTACGTTATTATCGTTATCTCGTATTTTAATATCTTTATTTTTTCACATCTACTTTTTTTATGATACTTCGGATGTCTGCACTCGTACAATATAGCACCTAAATAAAATTATCGGTGTACTCTAATTCGTGTATATAAAACCATGTTTGCGACCGTGTATATCATACGCGCGTGTAAAAACAAACGACACTATTTATTATTTTCATCTTCTATGCACGTTTTCAAGATGCAAACTAAATTTGGATTTTTAAATTTATTGATACAGTCACCAAAAATTACGATTGCGAAACGAACTCTGTTCAAAATCTAACAATTTTTTTATAAAATAATAACAGGAAAACAATCGCAATAATATATAATTATTCATGGATATTAATATTAAATAGGTACCTCCTAAGTTAATCTCGTCCAAATATTTTTTTTCAGAATGTAATCCAACTAATATATTATATAACTATCATAATATGAATAATTGGCAGTAATTTAAAATTCCTAGAGTTAGTATGTTTTAAATTACAGCAAAAAATAGAAAAGTCCGAAAGTTGATTTACTGCATTGTAAATTTCGAGTATATACGTCAACTACCTGTTTTTGAGATTTGTCACCGTCACATTACATGTGTTGAATTTGAATTCAAAAGTACATTATTGCGTACGAATAATCGGAAACAATGTGATACCTTCTATTATACCAATCATAGTTTAAAATCTTTTTAACAGTTTATTTATTTAAATTTTGAACTGGCCACTTCTACCCACTGAAGCAATAAAAAAACAAATATTAAAATAATAATATAATATAATATAATATATTTTAATATTTAATATTTTGTAAAAACAATATTTACAAACAATAATATGATAAATAATACAATACAAATAGCAATGATAAATGAATTATGAATACAAAATATGGTTAAAATATGTTTTAAATGAATGAGTTAAACAAATCTGTTTTTAATAATAGTTAATGATTTCCATAATATTATTATAATTTTTATTTCAGAGGAAATTACTCGCATAATTATTTACTACTATGTTCAAATAAAATACATTTTTAGACCGAATGAGTAGAAAAATAAAAATAAAACTAAGTTGAGGATTTTAAGTACTTCCGATCATACATTCACTAGCTCAAGTGTTTGGAGGTTTGTTTTTTAAAACAGTCAAGTGAAAATAATACGAAGAATGTGGTTCCTCGGATATTGTGGAACATTTTAATGAAAGAAAACGTACGAATTTTCACTGAATGTTTTCTAATATACAATTAAGGTATAGAATTTGTATGAAAACCATATTATTAAACCCACAAATATTCACTAGTACCAAAGACTTTTTTGAATTTTAAAACATGTTCCTCGTTAAAGTTGGCAAAATGTTGGAGAATAAAGTCTATTCGATTTTGATTTTTAATCCATTTGTTAATAATCTTAACAGTGACAACAAAATTTAAGTTTAGAATAATATAGTATAAGGAAAATTTACCAAGTTTTAAATTTATTTTTCTGTAAGTACTTAAGCATGTTTATTAGCGGACTGACCATGGTGGTGAGAGGGTAATTGTCTCCACGTTTCATATTATTGAAAACTTTAAATAATAGTAAAAAAAAACATTAGTTTAATTAGAAGATTATAAGAATCATAATAAATTACAATTACAGCAATTGTGCAATAGTAAGTTGTTAGAGTTTTTGAACTCTAAGAATTCTATAAATTGAATAATATTACTATGGACAGCGAGTATGGTAATATTTGGATAATTAAAAAATAATTCACGCTTGTTAATAATTTATACTTTATATCAGAGGTACTTATGTATTTATCAGTATTTAATTTATATTAAAACCAAACTCAATAAAATAAAATTATATTATCGTATATTCAAACGCGTGTTCAAGCTTAGTAATAAAAAATAGCTCACTGCGTAATATGATATGACCCATGGGACTTAACGTACGCTTATTCATAAATGTTTTACTAAGCAAATTATTAATTTTTTAATTTATTTATTTATCATCATATTATAAATCAATACTGAGTCACTGTTAAGTTTGTTTTATAATTACCTAGTTTATAATTAGTCATGCAAAAGTATAAACTAAGTACAATTTTCTATCTAAAACCACCCTTAAAGTTGAAGATTGAAATATTTTAATGTTCTAATAGATAAAAAATAAAAAAATAAACCTGTATAAAAAACACACCATTGTAAAATCTATACACAATTCATGTTAAATACAACATTTTCAAAAATACTTTATAAGATCTACGTGTCGTAAATTGGAGCATATTTTTCTTATGCGTTATAACGCAAACATGATGTGATGAATACAAATTACATCTTTAAAGACTTTTAATTTTAATCAAACATCACATTTTCTACCTGAAAAAAAACAACTTCCTAACACTAACGCTGCGCTTAGGATCTAAGAACCTTGACGTACCGGTCATCATTTCGGAAGTATGTCTGCAAAATGTACCTATACAGAACATCGTATAGTTTCATTAAGATTTGATATTTTTTCGTTAACAAGAAAATTTCACGGAGATATTACCCTTGAATCTTGACCAATGACCCCTTACCAGTTAAGTACCAAAAAAAAAAAAAAACGTGTTATTCGACACAGACGATAAACCGTATGACACAGCTGACTTATATTTGTACGTGGATATTACGTTTCCACTGAATCCTCTGCACGTATTATTATTTATAGATTTCCGGTTAACTTTTACTTGTATAATATAATGGACATTACGCGGAATGTAAAATAATAATAATACCCTACTACATACCTACAGGCGGCATATTTATTTCATATGAAAATCATCGCTATTTTTTTTTTTCGATTAACCTTGAAAATATCCGTCTGACGCACTACTCGTGGGACGGCCAACATTCTATATTTTATTATTGCACATCAAGTAGTCGAGTTGCATTTATTATTGATAGTAATAATATTATGTAATTACTAATTATACACTACTACCTATATTTATTAATTTATCAATGGTTTTACCCATCGGCGATAAAAATTAGGGCCCGATGTGAAAAACTTGGAAGGCGCGTTTCCTATTCGGATTAAACGTAAAATCGTAAAAGAATATATAGTAGCAAACTATAATTATTACTAACTAGCCGCGTGCGTTATTCGCGTCACAACAATCAAATGTGTTCTTGAACTTGTAAGCCACCTCGAAACTATATTCAACCAAGGTTTAACGACTCTGTGCGTATAATACATAGAATATTATAAACAAGACATAATCGAAACTTTTTGGCCATCAGACACTATTCAGTAGGAATCTTACGTAACGTAGCGTACCTATACACATAGTTATTATTTATTTATTCGTGTCAAAAAAGCAAAAGCTTTATGGGACACGGTGTAGGTACAAATCTAATAAAAATAAAATAGCAGCGTTTTAAAATTCGCAAGCGCTTCAAAGACTCTCCGATGATTCGTCTTAAACCTTCGACCTAACTCTACACGAATTCGATTTGAGAACTCTTAACGAATAGAAGCACAGTACTTCATTATTATACGAACGTTTTCATAAGCGACTTCAAACAAACAATAACCAGAAAATTATCGGCGAAGGTTAAAAAGGAAGTTTTTGAAGTATTATAATATATTACATAATAATAATATTATATACATAATATAATATTAACCCTTTATAACAAAATATAAAATATTTGAAATTAAAAAAGGTGAGCAAGCGGGCACCCCTCTTCTGTACATTATAGGTGTCGAACGATTCACAGCGCACATGAATGTAATAAATTTGAATATTAAATACATATATATTATATATATATACCTATCAATAAGATATTCATTTACACTTACGCATCATTTTATACGATTCTGAGTGGAAACGATGTGTCAGCCCATATCACTAAGCATATTCCATGTTATGTTCTTTTATATTGCTATTAAAGTAATTTATTTTACTATTACTGATACAGATGGAAGAATTAATTTTTTTCGAAAACATCGTATTTGAAAATTTCATTGTACCTATAAAATATAACAATATAAGTAAATCTCACAAGTTTCAGCAAATAACGTTTTTGAATTTCAGCATAAATATTCATATTCATAGTTTAAACGTGTATTTTGACCAAATTTGTACTTAAAATGTCTATGAAAAAAATATTCTTGTATATTTTTATAGATTTTTTGGCTTTAGTATGAACTGCCTATAAAGAATTTTACTATAAAAATTGTACTTATTATACATTTTTAGCAACAAAATAATTTGCACAATATATTTTTGTCATTTTGACGAATTTTGTAAAAACGAAATTATTGAAATGATTTTTAAAAAAAATATCGTAACTATGTATTTTTGATATTTTTTAATTGGTAAATATAAAGAACCTTGTATGAAATCGTCAAGTCTTAGCTGTATAAAAACTGAAATTACACAATAATCAGGTTCAGCATAGTATTATTAAATTGTTGCATTTAGATATTTTTCATTCATATGTAACGTAGTTTTACTTACCACAGAATAGATTAAATTTAATCTCGCCATGCTATACGTATCTTTTTACTGATCATAATTGCTCATCAAATGTTTACATAAAACCTATCTCATTTTTTTATCAAATTTATAACCAATTTATTTATAACTAGCTGTATATAACCCGATTTCGTCCGGGAAAAAATTAACATATATAATTTGTCGTTGAAAATTTTACTGCGGCGTGAATGTCAACTTACTGACGTTAAAATTATACCTAATTTACCTAATTATGGTATCGTATTGTACTTATATGAAAAACCAGAAACTCGATGTGTCGTACGTAGTGGCTCATCACGACATAATATTATATATCGTTTTTTATTAGTTATTAGTTATTACCATCGCACGATCTTGCACTACCCAATACTATTTAAATTTCGAACAACAAAAGATGATTTTTACAGAGTTCTGTACAGACAATTTCTACAAAAGTTCGAAAACTATACACTACATATTCTAATGGTTTAAATTTTATTTCGACGCGTTTTTATTTAAAAAACAATAATATTGATGTTCATTGATAATATTTCAGTTTTGGTTTCAATCGATCCGTCGTCGCACAAATTGTACAAATTTGAGATTTCGTATAATATATAAGTTATCTGCCTACAGTTTATTAAATAATCGTAGATCGATACAACAACAAAAAAAAAAGATAATGAACGTCGATAATCGACAAGCTAATGAAAACTGCATGTGTTACATTAAAATGTAACTTTCAACAAGAAAAATGCAAATATATATAAAAAAAAAGTACAAAAATGAATAAAATGCACCAAAAATACTAAAAAATGACCGTAAAGCATAAAATTCCCTAAAAATGCAAAAAATGCAAAATAAAAATTATACCATTAAATTCTATACTTCATGAATCAAATTTTTGTATAGACGAGCATTAAATGTGAGCATTAGAAAAAAAGATGCAAATCCATCAAGTTCCGGGCCCTATATATAACGATATAATGTAATATTATGTATGATGTTTCAAATTTCAAAAAATAAAAATCAATATATTTAAATGTTGAAAAACTATAAAATCAAAATGTCTTGATAATATTATATAAGCATAATTTTAGATCAAAATCCATCGATCGATTACACTATTATATTATATTATGATGTATTATGTAATATAATTGCATACATAGGTACACAAAATTTATCGTTATTATAATTAATAATATTTACACTATAATAACAGCTGATATTTTTGCATACGTCGCTACATCACGCGTAAGGTAAAACCACTTATAATATGCTCATATCATTAACTGGCCTCGGACCCGCACACGATAATAATATGTCGTAAGTACCTACGTGTTTTATTTCATCGGATTGCGACGAATAATAATAGAAATAATAATAGTAATGTTTTCGTTATTCATTTGAATATTACCTTACACGTGTATATATTATTATTATAAATTGTTAAAGACACGTTTGCGGTGTGCCAATTATAATAAGATGTAATTAAAAGTTTTAGTAAAAATCTTATTCGAATTTAAAAACTATATTTATGAGCCAAGTTGTCTTCTAAAAAATGTCGTCGACGCATAATAATTTTATTGAATTACTCACCGTTCGATTGTAAACGAGCTAGTACTTAGGTAGTAGTAGAAACCATTTATAATGATATCGATTGTAATGAACAGGGCTAGGATTTGTATGCAATAAAAAATTGTAAAATATGTATTTTTTTACCAAAATATGTTAAAATATGCATTGAAACTTTTAAAAGATTTTTTTTTTATTTAGAAACTTGATCTGAGCCATTAGTTTCGATAATTACAATATAATATATAATATATTATATATAATAATTAATAAGCCACTAAATTAGAAAAACATTATTTTTTTTTTTTTAATTGTGAAACCAGTGTGATTGAATAAATTAAGTGTAGAATCTGCACCTGTAGATACACTGTAGGTATAATATTTTTATAAGATAAACACAAAAATATAGTAACAAAAAAAAATTGTCTGTCTTTATAGGTATAATATAATTGAGAAATAAAATAAAATAAAATAATTTAGAATTAAAATTTATAATTCACATACAAAAGAGTTGCATGCTACGACAACATATTTTTTTAAATTGTCGAATATAAATGAATTAAATACGAAATATACAATAAAACATGCATTTTTCGCATTATTATATTCGAAATATGCAATGATATTTATTTTATTCAATATTATGCAATAAAATGCATTTTATCCAAAATATGCAAAAACATGCAAAATAAAAACACCACCATCTATCTCATCGTGAAGAGATTCGTGGACAATACTGACAAAATCAATAATCAGTAGTCACAAAAAAAACATGCTGTTGCATATAAATCCTAGCCCTGATAATGAATAATGACATACATGGCTTAAGGATCTAAAATATAAAATCTTAGAAAAACTTTGATGTTTTATACTATGATAATTCTTTCGGTTATTACCTGTATTGCATACTTAATGACTGGAGCTTGGATCTTAAAGCATAATAAGTAACTAAAAAAAGCACACGATTGTATTGAACACAATATATTTTTTTCAAATTTCGTCAAATTTTTTCCGCTCCCTTGAACATTATTATAAAATATTTATATTTATTCATATTATATAATTATTATAAATTATGTGGGTATACTTTTGAAATTACTTATTATTTACTTATTATTTTACATTTGTATAAATGAATTCAGTAGAATTTCTTCCATATCAATCGAATAATCAAATATATATTCATCTATACATATTTGATACATTATACTTAATAACTAACTAATGGGAAGTATGTACACACTGAACCTTAACAAATACATAATATAAATTTAACTTTAAAACAACTACATAAAATCAATAATTCATAAATATTGATTTAATTATTACTAATTATTATTAACGATATAAAACCATTGCAATGTTCTGTATCAACACATTTTACCAGTCAGTATAAATACTATAAAAACGTCCAACATACTTGAAAAGTAACGTAAATAATAACAGAAATACATAACTGATGCAACCAAAATAATCTGAAAACAATACATAAAATACGAATATTTTATAATAAATCATGATTGAAGAAAAATTTTATTCGAGCAAAATATCGTACTTTCGATTTTTTACTGTTGCTGTATCCACATTACTCAATTCTTCATGTAACACGTGATTTCTGATGCCATAAAAATAAACTTTTATATAGGATGCCCAATCAAATTCTTCTAAGCTGTACCAAAATGTGTTGCGGTCGTCTTGGCTTAATAACGACCACAATTCTCGAGTATTACTATTGTCAAATTTCCACTGTCTCGTAGTAAACACATAAAGTAAATCTATCATGCATTCTGTTTTGACATACATTTTCAACATTCTATAAATAATTACAAAAATACGTTTAAATCACTAATAATTGTTAATTTTTTTTTCTATTTAAACTTATATTTTGATTTTCACGATGTCTAGCAACTAGCAATAAAATAAAATATATCTATACATAACTTAATATGTTAATTGAAAAATTAATATTAAATATCAACCATTCAAACAAAAATTATATGTAACGTTAAAACAAGTGACTTTTAAATTTTAAATTATCCAAGGTGTATGATTTTACAAGGTGATAATTTTTTTTTCTATGATACGATTAAAAATTTCATAATTTTAAAACTATTTTTCATTTTAATTTATATTTGTTAAGATTTGATAAAGTCCATAATTTTTTTCTATAATTATAAAAATAAACCTATTATAATCATTTAATTTTATTTAGTTTAAATAGCAGAATATCCCAATAGCAATTATATTATATATTTACATTATTGCATAAAAAAAAATAAATATGAATAAATATAAAATGAAAATATACAGCTAATTACTTTAGTATAATTTAAAAAAAACCCTTTTGAATTTAATAACGATAACGATAAATTAGCAAAAAATAATAGTTATTAACTAGAAACCAACTTTTATCGAGTACCTACGTTGTTAAAAAGGTGTAGTTAAAATATTATACTGTCAGTTAAAAAAAAAAATAAACGTCATTTCTGTTAAATCGATTAATACAAATAAAATATATCACAATAATAATACAAACAGAAATGTTAACTTAAAAAACACTTACTTAGGACTTTTACCGCATACGATTAACAAAAAATCCACCAACGCGGCTGGTATCCGGTGCAATAGAAATCTCAAAATTTTGCCTATCCATAAATGGGTATAAAAAATACAAAACATATACCATACTGACTGTAAAGGCGGAGCTTCGTGATAATGACCATTCATTTCTTCTATATATCTACCCCATAAAAGAGGACTCTCGACACTAGAAACGTAATTATATATTTTTGGTTCCTGGTTTATCAGATTAGAGTCTTGATATCTGAAATTCGAAAATTATCATCAGTATCAAATATTTACAATTGTATGGACTTAAAATTTTGAACCAACACACAACCACATGATTATGCGAGTTTGATAACAGCAAATACGTATTACAATAATATATTATGTACCTATTAGCCGTATCCCACATAACACTAATTAACGCGTTTACGGTGTAATCCGCCGGCACTATGTCCGTAATTTTATTTCTGACGATTGGAACGGTCCTCAAGAATCCAGTCATAACACCAGCCACTATGGCAGACGGACCATTCATGTTTTCCAGCCAACCGGGATCGGGTTCCGATTTCGTACATCCGACTGAAAAAAAATTTGCATATATAATAATGTAGAATTTAGATGGTTAAACACAAACTGCAGCACGTGTTAAGTGTTTAAGGTTTAATTATTTTAACACTATTTTATTGTATTTCGTTCATAAAAAGTTGAAATATTTTTTAAATGTTATTTTAAAGGAATTCGACTAAATAAATGCTACAAAAAGTACCTTCCAATAAAATTTCAAATGTAAAAATAATAGAGAAATTTAGTTAACACATTATTATTTGATTTGTAATATTTTTATCTCTTTAACGACGTATTTAATATTGTCATAATAATCAAGAATTCAATAAACTCTTTCTTACCATCGATTCCTTAACAGGTATATTGAATATTCAATCATACAAGTTTTATATAAGAAATAAAATACACTCATTATGACTTCAAATATTTCAATATAGAAAATCTTTACTACGTCCAATTAAAAAAGTAAATACTAAATAATTTATAAGGATGTTAAATAGCAAGTACATCGTATTTAAGAAATTAAGAGTATACATCCCCATCTCTCCTACAAAGAGCAAAAAAGTATAATGTAAAAAATTCAGCCCATTTTTTTTATTAATAATATTATTTTAGACTAAACGAATAAACAAATATAATAAACTTACTAATTGATGGACGAAATACTGAAATTGGTAAATGAATACCATTTATTAATACTAAATTTTCTGCAATTGCTTTTGTAAAACAATACGTGTTGGGCCAATCTTCTAAAATTCTAAATATCAAATATTAATTAATTTTTAAACAAGACTTCAGCTGTTTGCGGCTTGCGCATAGTAGAATAAATTAGATATAGCCGATAAAAGTATAGTTTCCACATCAATTTTTATTAAATAAATATTAAATATTATAAGGCATATTATATTATCATTATTAGGACTCGGATTTTAAAGCATAATAATTAATAAGCAACTAAAAAGCAAACGATTGTTTTAAAAAAGCAAAAAAAACATGACAAAAAATTAACGTGATCTATAGTTATAATAAAAATTAATAAAAAATTTGAAAAAAAAAAATTAATTACCGTGTATTTCCCTAGATTTGCAGTAGTGAAACATTGAAACTGACTCAATATTTGTATACATAGAAAACGGCTCTCTACATCCACTGAATGGATCGGTGCATATATTTCATACAAGATGCTGGTTTCAAATTACAAAACTAAATCTTAAATTTTGAAATTGTCGATATCGATGTTATAGGCATACTGACCATATAAGTACTGCAAGCTATACTAGATCGATAATCTATATAGATACGTTTAATCTATTTAATAAACAAGCCGATAACGAAAACAAAAATAAATATTTAGTCCGCATTCTGGGTTTTTACGTTTGTTATTAATTCAATTTTTTATTTTTCCTATTATAGTAATATAATAAACATATAAAAATTCTACAGCTGAAATAACTGAAAAAGCAAAAAAATTATTTATGCATAAAAATAGCTGAAAAAAAGCAAAAATAAATTGGTTTGGAATCAGAATAATGTGAAACGAATGTATGAATAAAAATTAGATTTCTATCACATGTATAAAAAAAGAAGTATATACTTTAAAATCTGAGCCCTAATCATTATATTCTGAGTAGTCTTTATTTCATTCATAAAAAATAAATTTCTTTAAAAAAAATTATGATATTTGAATTTTAACAACATAATACTATGTAAGCCACCAGCAGAAAAGTTGTGCATTTTTTTTTATACTTGAGTGTTTTTTTTTTTTTATTCTTACTGCAATATGTTAATATTACCATACTATAAAGCTCCAAAAATACTTTTATTAGACTTTTAAAATACAAAGCAAATGTATTATAAATTATATTATAAATTAAAAAAAAAAAAAATTACCTTGGCGTAGAATCGTCGAGACCGAACATATTTTTTAGTTCCTTGGCCGTAATCGGAACAGGATAATATTGTTCTTTGATTTCATTTTTGGGACAATGCGAATAAGCGGTCGACACATGCACAAAACCCTATAAAATAACACTCATTTAAAAAAAAAAAATTATATTATTGTTGTTATTCATATATAGTTTGATCAATTAAGTATTATTGCGTTCCTACATACAATATGCATCCAATTATCATATGGGATCGTGCATATCAGTTTTCTTCACCGGCGGTCAATTTACAACCATTTGTCACTCCCATCGAGTTAGTAGTCCATTGAACAGAATGATAAAAATTTAGAAATTAAAATGTCCAACATAAAATACTTAAAAAAATAAAATGCTGGAATGTAATACACCATACACGGACCATAAAAATCTAAAGTATAAAATCCGGAATTTTACTAAATGAATCGTTACAATCCGATGTTCTACATTCCGCAATATTAAAACTCACGATTTTAAACTCCGAAATTCTATATTGTTTCTTCTTAGTTATAGAAGTTTAGAAGATTTATGTCTTAAATTAAATATGTTACAATTCACCAAATGTGAGCTAAACATACTACAATATGTTTAATAAAAAATAAATCATAAAAACATGAAACACACCTTTAAAATTCAAAAAAATATTTTATAAAGTAAAATTAAGATTACCTAGTATAAAATATTTGATATTTCTTCAGTTTTAAAGTCTTAAAACAAATATATAATATGCTTATTTACCATTATCAAGTATACTAATTAATAAAAAAATTCAAATGTACCAAATTAAAGTTTTAAAATAATGTCAATAGGTGATAACTCATCTATAATCTATGTATTATATATTACCTTAAGGTTCTTCATTTGTGTTGCTAAGGACAAGAGTTTTTCAGTCCCTAGTATGTTTATTTTTGATGCTGATTCGAGAGTTTCGTTAAATTTTATTGTAGCCGCGCAATGAAAAACAAAGTTTACATTTTCAATTATCCAATCGCGATGAGCTGTTATCAAACCCATTGACGAATCTTCTAGATTACCCTCAATGATTTTGATTAAGTCCATAAAATCTGGTTTTTCAATTCTAAGTCGATCATATACCTATAAAAAATATTTTAATTAAGAATTAATAATAAAATATATACACTGTACAATAAACTATTTATAATTTAAATAATTGTATTTTATATAAGTTTTTAATATATGGGTGCTTAGTAAAACACCATATTAAGTATTGAATTTGCAATTTTATTTTAAAGCTCTAAATTTAGAATTAATACTCTAATGAAAAGTTGATTGGCCATTGCAAAATATCTAACTGACAATTAATGATATATTAATGTACATATATATAATATAATAATAAATTATGACAATAATTATTCACTAATGACATTTTAAATAAATTGCAACTATATCGTAAGTACCTACATTAAAAATAATATAAGACAGTAGCGTATAAGGAATTAATTTCGGAGGGGGGAGGTATTATTATGTTAATTTTCGAGATAGGTTTGCAAAACTTTCAACGTGTGCCATACCAACAATACATTTGAGGGGGGAGGGTTTGAACCTTCCAACCCCCTATATATGCCACTAATATAAAATTTAACTATACACACGCGTTATAAACTATAATTTTCTCCCACTTCTACGATCTGAGATAGCAATCATTATGATAATATGTTCTGAATTTTGTTTTTAAATTAATTCAATGTAAGGTGGAAAACATCGCGATTTCTGTGTAGGTAATTTATTCACTTAAATACTTAATTTTAAATTCGGTCAACAATTGATTATTATCTAAACTATTATGTTGGTTTTTAAATGATGAGGAATGTGTAAAAGATGTTGAAGTCACGTGACTCTTATAAATGGGTACTCGAAACTTCAACTTTTCAATAATATTAGGTTCATCAATCAATCTGTTTAAAAGTTTATTAAAAAAATAAAAGATTACTTTTTTCTATTATTCATATATTCTATTTTTTAAGAGCGGTATTAAGAGTATTTTTGTCCGTATATTCATTTTGTTTGCAGTGAAAATGTATTAAAATATATATTATATTACGCTTAAATTTCTGTGAAATCGACAGTATGAATATATTTGCAACACAAATCTAAAAACTATAGATACTTCAAAAATAAGTATTTATTTGTGTGATTCTGATTTAGTATACCTATATTATGACAACTGACAAACACATACGGGTGAGAAATATATATGGTGTATATAAGAAATTAACAATTGGTGTTTCTACGTCACTAAAATGGTAAATTATGGTCTATAATTTAAAAAATATACTACTTACAGCTTGCTTGTAGATGTCTGCTACCCTCTGATTAGCGTTAATTCCTTTTTTATTTCTCACTATAATTGCAATTTTTTTTATAGGACAAGCTCTGAGTATTTTTTCAACGAGTATCTTCCCAAGAAACCCCGTACTTCCGGTCACTAAGACTGTCCCATTTCTAAATGTTTCGGGTATACAGGCTTCCATAATTAATAATTGTTCAATCAAAACTCCAATTATAGACTTCGTAGTGCTTAAAGATGTACATACGAATGAAAACAAAATTTGTCTGCATTAGAATTTATTACCACCATATAAACAATCTATAAAATGAAATTAGTAGATAATTGTTTTTGAGATATTATACACTGTCCTAGCAATAGGTATAGTAGTTATGAACGAATATTCAAGGACTATATTATAATGGGTTAATTTAATAACAATGAATCAAATGATGCAGTATTTAATGGGAAGTGCGTAACAATAAGCTCATCAATAAGTCTATACGCTAATACCTACTAAATACTAATCGATGACTATAATATAAACATATAATACTATATTTATATATCAAAACACATAGTATATAAACATATAATACTATATTTATATACCAAAACACATAGTATATAAATATATATTCCAACCAAGGTAACTTATAGGGTATACTATTATGTAACCTATTCGTTTTCATATTTTTTTATGATGTGTAGGTATAATATTGACATACTCTATAATATGTATACCTAAATAATGAAGACAATGATTTCAATAAAAATATAGCTATTAATTTGAATTTAAACATTTTATTTTGTGTTGAAACTTGGCACACCCGGTAGCTGCGGGGCGGACTAGCCAGGGGGGCTAGGGGGGAAATATACCCCTGGGCCGGTCTAAATTGTGAAATTTGGACCGGTCGTCGAACAATAAACTTGTAATATATTTAGTCAAGTAGTCAACTAATAAATAATAATTAATAATATATTTCTTAACTATATTTATTAACATTGTCTTTTACACAAGTTAACTGTAAACGATATTTTAGTAAGTTAAAAATCATAAAAAATAGATTACGTTCATCACTAAGCCAGGAAATATTAGAATCATTTATGATGATGAGTGTTGAGAAAGAGTTATAGGAGGAAGTATCATTTGATGATATTTTAAAACATGTGAAACAAAGCTCACCATTAATGAAAAAAATGTTGAAATGTGTTTAGCATCTAAACACATTCAATTGTAAAAAAAAATAAAAAATATTATGTTCATAAGATCAATAAAGGAAATTGTATTTTATAAAGGTATTTATATTTTTTTAAATACTTCTACAAGTAAAATTTGCATTTATTTTAAATTAAAGTAATAAAACATTCATATTATTTATAAAATCACAACTGATATAGTAATAATATAGTAAAATATTTAGGGCCGCTAAGCTGTATTTCCCCTGAGCCGACAATATCCCAGTCCGCTCCTGTCTAGATCCGATACTGTGTATAGGTTTGCCATACAAGCATGGGCGCCCATTGGGAGGGGCAAAATAGGGCACTTGCCTCCCCCCCTGAACAAAAAATATTAAAAACTTGTAACTCAATAAATAGTACCATAATATAATTATTATCTTTACATTTGAGAATTTTTTATTTTGACCCCCCCTAAAATTTTACTTATGGGTGCCCATGAATACAAGTATAAGTAGAAGTGTAAAAATAAAGCAAAAAAATAGTAGTTGTTTATTATTATTATATATTCATATTAGTACTTAGATATTAATTAAAAAATTAATATATGACAAATCATTCATTTATTTTAATATGGGCTGATTCAAACGTGGATGCCTGAATAATTATTTCATTTTTCTAATTGTATAATTTATAAATTTACATTATTCTAAAAATGCATTTTTAATTTCATGAAATTATATACTAAACTAACAGGTTAATATTATTTAATATGTGACCAGATTTGTATTAATATTCATATGATGTAGGTATTATACCTTTATATTATATTATACATATTACATAATATTAATAATTTAATCTGTACCTTATTAAATAATCCCAACATAACCGTTTACGATGAAGCTTTTTAATAGTACAAAATTGGGGATTTTATCAAAAGCAGACTATATGATTTATGAACAATAGAGTGATGTAAAAATTAATTTATAAAAGGTATAGGTAAGAAATTTATTAAATATTTAGAGCCAACATATAGTCCAACTGTCTAAATAATAATTTTAAGAAATATCTAAGAGTAAATAATAATATTAACATAAATTAATATTTATTTAATTTTGATATAATATCTGAATTGTAAATTTAAAAAATTAATTTTTATTTTAATATTTATTTCTATGGTTGTAAATGTATTTGGTTTGTAGATTCTATGAAAATAACTCCCTACCTTCAACACAAGCTTTGCTTACAGAAGGTAGGTAAACCAAAATGTTTTATAGAATATTTGTATTATATATTTATTATTTACTATATTAAGCTATACATAGCTAGCTTAAGTTATCATGTTAATAAGTCAAGTTTTTTTTTTTATAATTTACTTTTTAACTGCCTAATTAATTTCTGAGTTTTGCAAATATCAATTATTTTTGTACAACATTTAATTTACATTTTTTAACAATTTATTTCACAAACCTGAATTAAAAGTCTGATATTTTTTAAATTGAACAAATTTTATTCGCGATGAATAGTCTTTAGAATTATTTTCAGTCATCCATGTTGCCAAAATACTTTCAACACCGCTATTCGCGTTCTATACCGTCCCTTGGATTTAGCTGTGCCTTGGTTTGCAGTGAATTATTTTAACATCACATTAAGCTAAATTATAACAGTGTTTAAAAATTTTCTTCCGTTGTCAGTATGAAATATTGCAGATACACTAAATGTTGTATAAATATCTATCAAATTAAATGCTGTTTTCTGATTCCTCATCACATCTTGATTTTAAAATTTTGAAAAGTATAAATTTTGTTAAATGGTCCTCATAATTCATCAAAATTTTAACTTTGCATATCAATAACGTCTACTTGGCCTTTTGAGTTGAATGTACTATGAATTATTGGTTTAGAAACTATTCCTCGCTTTAGATTCGATGTTGTTTTTTCACAATGCAAACATATATTTAAATAGATCATAACAGTTTTTTTTAGTAATATTATAATATTTTGTCTTAAATTCATAAACAACTAAACAAGTACCTAATCTTGATGTGAATATTAAAACCATTAAAGATAACATTGACATTGACTACGAGACAATCGAAAAAGTTAAAATGACTAGTTAATCTATCAAATTTTACATCTTCTGTTTGATCAAGTCAATATCATCATTACCTCAATATTTACCTATATAACATTGGTGGTAACATATTATATTTTTTTAATAAATGGTAAAATTATGTACTTAAAAAAAAATTTAATTTTTGAAAATTTTCTATTCACAGAAAGTATTAAATATCTATACAGTATACACAGAACACGTTTGAAAAACATTTGGACGTGAACAGTGAACTGTATTAATGTATAAGCACTATAATATGTACATTTTTTTAATTCTGTATTTTGAATTTTTAATTTGGCAACCCTAAATAGGACAACCTAGAAAATTATATGCCCAGGGGCTCAAAAATTCTAAATACGGTCATGAGCGCGCAATCGCCATTATTCCATTAGTAAACGTATGCTAAAAATAGAAGACACAGGAAAACGCATAGAACACGTAAAAACGATATGTTGATGTGTCTTTTTTCTGCTTTTTTAATCAATATTATATACCTAAGTACTTAGGTCTTAGATATATTATTTAACTGTTGGGTGTATGGACGTATAGTATATGTGTTTACTGTCAAATATGTAGTTTAAAATAATATGATCAAAGGCGTAAAGCCGGTCACGCTTACGATATCAACAACAATGATAAGACTTATCAACCGTATTTTGGTTGACACGTGAGAACATGTTTCGCTTACGCTAGCTTAACCGCTGCATCTTGCCGTCTACTCAGTCTATGATAACGATTTATACGTGTGCGTTAAAATAAATTCACATCATGATCGTATTATGATTATTACTTATTCTGTTTTCATAATTATTACAATATTAGTATATCCCATATAAATAAAATTTAAAACGAACAACCGTCTTATTAATATGTGGAAAAAATATACAAAAACTATAAAAACTCGCGGGTTGCTAGAAAACATAAAAGCGTACTTGTTCGATCCTTCGTACACGTCTTCGATCAAATGGATTGTCATTGCCATCGAACTTGTGCTGAACTTGTACATCATACAAAGGGTCAAGTACACAGAAATCGACTGGAAGGCGTACATGCAAGAAGTAGAAGGTGTCGTGGTAAACGGCACATTTGATTATGGCAAACTGAGAGGAGACACCGGACCACTAGTGTATCCAGCCGGGTTCGTGTATGTGTTCTCCGTACTATACTACTTAACAGCGTTTGGTAAGAATATCAGAATTGGCCAATACATATTCATGTTACTGTATTTGATCAACATATACTTGGTGTTCAAAATACATGAACGCAGTCAAAAAGTGCCACCGTTTGTCATGTTACTACAATGTTTTTCTTCGTATCGTATCCATTCTATCTATGTATTGCGACTGTTCAACGATCCAATTGCCGTAATACTGCTCTACCTGTCCATTTACATGTTTCTAAAGAACAAATGGGTGATCGGCAGCATAGTCTACAGTTTGGCCGTTTCCATCAAAATGAACATCCTACTCTATTCCCCTGTACTATTAATATCGTATCTCACAAAATTTGGTGTCCTAGGAACAATCAAACACATAACATATTGTGCCTTGGTACAATTACTGTTGGGTTTGCCGTTTTTAATCAATAATCCTATAAACTACATACAGGGTGCGTTTGACCTATCCAGAGTCTTTATGTATAAATGGTCGGTGAATTGGAAATTCATCCCGCCCAACATTTTTGAGAGTGGATATTTTCATATACTTTTACTGGCCATACACCTCACAGTTTTGTTGTGTTTCACCGCAACATGGAAAAAATATTTGAAATCCTATGCCAAAATGAAACAAATCGAACACGAATTACAACCTCAGCTGAAGAAAAAGAAAATCAACATCAACATGGATATTAGCGCAAATTTATTTTTGTTACCCATGTTTTCAGCCAATTTTATTGGAATAATGTTCAGCCGCTCATTACACTATCAATTTTATGTATGGTACTACCACACACTGCCATTTCTATTGTGGTCAACACCTTATGGAAATAAGTTTAGACTAATTGTACTTGGCCTCATAGAAATATGTTGGAATACATTTCCTGCAACAGCATTTAGCAGTGCTTTATTACACGTTTGCCATTGCATTATTCTGTATGGAATACATAGGTACAGGTATACATATGGATCTATAAAAAAAAAATAGGTTTTGAAATTATATTATATTGTAATATTACAAAAAATGTAAACCAAAAATGTTATTTTTCATTGCATTCTAATTTAAGCTTCCCCTTTTTTGTGTAGTATTGAATCCGATTTTCTAAACTCGCTGAAAAAGAAAATATATGTTTGTTTATAATTAGTAGCTATGTTATCAATAAAATAAATGTAAATAATTATATTTAGATACATTTTTATAACCACACATTTTTAATTAATTTCACACCAAACATATCATATAATTAATAGTTATTAATTATATATTATAACTTTCTTTCATTTTTACTATCATACATAGTAGTAACATACTTAAATGTTATAGTGACTTTAAACTTAATTTAAAAAATTACTTCTTAATATACTTTTATTTATTTATGTTAATCATAAACCATACTCAAGATTTTAACTAAAATAAAACAGTTCCTGTGCACAGCCATCGACTGAGTGTACTTAATAAAAATCGACTGATAATGTTAAGAGCAAAATTGTAAGGAAAATATACTTAATTCATTGAATTAGTATTTAAAAATAATTTTTGAATTAGATCATAAAAATGAATGTTATTTTTTAATATCTTATTAATATTATATTATATAATATATTAGTATATTACCACTAGCCGGTCTCTTCAGGAGTGGTTGATAAATTTTAGAATGGACACCTTGTATTAACCATTTGCTTTGATTGTTAATCTTGTTTTCTACTAAGGTTTCAGTGTTTTTTAACATTTCTCCCAACATTGTAGCTCTGTAAGTTATGTTAATAAACAAATTTGATTTTAAAATAAACTTTCTATTTAGTATTTATTGTATTAACTATAGCTATCTTGAACTAAAAATGATTTAATTGAGAATAGACAAAAAGAATATTCAAGAGAAGGGTTAATTAAAAAAAAAATACTTGATCATATGTGTAGCCCATGAACATTGTAGACTAGTAATGACTTCGGATATAGACTCATCTTCAATAACCCAATTGACATTTTCAAATTGACAATCAAATAAATTTAATGGTAAGTCACTGGCTAAACAATATTGAGGTTTCCTAAAAATAGAAGCATTGTCATAGTGTACTTCAAGAAAAAAACAAATACTCAAACTAAATACCTTGGACAATTTTCAACATCCAATAAGTCTTTAAATATATTTTCATTTTCTTTACGAGATCCAACTAATATGAGTACTGATACTATACATCGAATTTGATGCCAAAGAAATGCCTTACCCACAATGGTAAGTTCACACATATCATAATCTCTATTTGTTGAAAATTGATTATTTTCAGCGCATATTTTAATATCAGCACTTGTGATCCTTCTATAAAATTGTACAACACCATTCGCAACATCCATTTTGCACAGGTTACGAAAATCGTGTGTTCCAATTACATGCTGTAGACCTTGATTCATCAACTAAATAAAATTTGAAAAAGTCATAAGTTTTTAATACTAATGAATTAATGATAACGTATTATTTATTGACAAAAGTACAAACATCTACATCAAGATCACCTCGAGGAAACCAGTATTTATATGTTCTAGAGCCACAATCAAACCGAGCACTGAAATCTTCTTTGACTGGACTCCAAGCCACTATCCTTATATCTTTTGGTAATATTCTATTGAGCATCTTACAATAGGGTAATTCGTTACTATCATCACCACTACTTCTTACAGTCAAAGAAATCGCCTATAAAATAAAATGGCTATGTTATAAAAAGTTAAGCAATTCTATAAAACAATAGTCTAGTAATAAATAATTTATACTACTTATTTTATTTATTATTGTATCTAATGCTAGTTGAATTTAGGTCGTAAACGTATACATTTTTACCTGGCTAAAAGAGCTAACACCTTTATCAGTTCTTCCACAACGGTGGTAATTTGAGGTTTGACGACTTTCTATTAAACAACACATGGTAAGTGCACGAAATAATTCATGTTCAATAGTCTTTTCTGAATTTTCTTGAGTGGCAAATCCATGATAGTCCCACCCTAAGTATAATAATTTAAAGACCACATGCCTTTTATGATATCTACAATCAATAAATACATATGAATTAGATAATTTATATTTAATAAAAGAAAAATTACATTATTTTAACCCTCAATTATTGTTATAGTATGTAAGTAATTACATACTATAACAATAATTTGGTACCTATAAGGTAAAATAATTTATAAGCTATGAGATTTAAAATGTGAATAACTGTAACAATATTTCTTAAAAATACCTATAACCCGTTTCAAAAGAGAACATACTGGGTGGCCACAGGCAAACCCAGTTTTGTCACGTAAATCTGGTATATTCTCTTTTGAAACGGGGTATAAATTAATATCCTTCAAACTAAATAATTGAAATAGTTTTATACTATTTTTCATTAAATCAAAAATTACCTTAGATAGTTAGATATATGATTTTTAACTATGGCTTTTAAATTTTATCATAACTGATTAAAAGTGAATCTACAAACTTTAACATACAACTTAAATATATAATAGATGATCTTGCTCATAGTATTTTTAACTAACAGTAATTCTACCACATTTTAATATCTTAACTTATACACTTCTAAAATACCATCAAAGATAGTAAAATACATAATAATGATTAAAATATAGAAAGAATAGATGCTATTACATTTTTTAATAAGTAAAATAATATGATAAATTGTACTTATTCCAATATACACTATACACACATAATTTAAGTTTATCTACCTTAGTACTAAGTTTAAAAGTACAAAAAAATTATAATATTCATATTCATAACATAGTAAGTTTCTTAATCACAAAATAATATGCATAATAATTTATTTCATTACTTTGAGAAATCAATATTTCTTTTAGGTTTCGTTTTTCTAGTCAGCTTCTTGCGTTTAACATTCTGATCTTTGAGGTCTAAAATTATACTAATAAGTTCCTGCAATTAAAATTACTGGTTATAATATTGTTAGACCAAAATATGTAAGTACCAATAAATGATATGTTGTAAAAATAAATTACCTCTTTAGTTAAGTGACTAAGATTTTCTGGATCATAATTATGAGAATCTACCTCTAGTGACATTTTGCATAATTTTTCTTATACTTTACTTTTAGACGATATGATACGATGATGGATCTGACTAACTAACAAAAATTTAAAAATAATACACTAGTAACAACTTAAATTAAATTAAGTATTTTGATTAAAAATTAGGAAGTAAGTTATTAAAACTAATTTTATATTTTCATTTTTTGAATTCATAGATTATCTCATATATTTATATTTATATCAATTGTAGCAGATAACTCCTGTAAATATGGCACTTATCACTTCTTGATAAAGTGATAATCGAAATTTTGTTTAAGTAGTTGCTTATAAATTTCTTATAAGGGGTTCTATTTAGAAATCACTAATCATCTATATTCTATAATTTCTTAATATCTACTAGTATTCCTAAGTAATTAATAAATTGTTTCCTCATTTTAACAAAAAAAAATATTAAAATGAACTACCTACATAAATTATTCAAATAATTATTGGTAAAGTAACATATTATAATAAATCATTAAAAAATATTGCTGTGAACATTTCACAAAAACATCCATATTTTCACGAACAAATTAATTTTTCACAGAAGGCAATCTTTGTAATGATCTATTTACCAATAACTAGTAACTTCTACAGTATTACTACATTCTTTTTAACTCAACATATTGTTCAAATTCAGGTATAAAGTAAAATGTGTTTTAAATAACGAATTTACAATAAAAATTTTGTTATAATAATAAATTTTTATTTATTTATTCCATCATTAATTTGTTAATTTCGTAAGCGCTAATTCAAAATTGAAATGCTCAGTGTCTCCCAAGATCTCGTATTTGCCAGTTATGTAAATGTAAGCATAAATATTAAATAATGAAATAATATACTAATTAGCAATTATCAAAGACGTAAGATATCACAAAAATATTTATGTATATGTTTACTATAACTGTCTTAGAAGTTAGAAGATAAAAAAAAATAATACAATAATGATATTTATTAATTATTATAATTTATTTATGGCCCATTTGATATTATCCGCAGCCATAGATCCACATGACCCGTGTTGTTAGTTGTGTTATTTTAATTTTGTTGACTTGACAGAAACAAAAAATTCAATACATATTTAAGAAACTATAACCTTCATCAAAAATTATGTTTTGGATATGGACTTGTTTCATTATACTAATGACTTTATACGTTATAGATAGTAAGTAAGAGCATATTATTATAATATTATAATATAAAAGATAAATTTCATCGACCGCCGTAGCCCGTAATAAATAATAAATATCTACTATTATATCATTATATACTATAATAATAATAATAATTAATAGATAGGTACAAAAATATCTTTAACTGTGCAAAAAATACATTTATGTTATTAATGTATAAGTTACAAAGCATCATGTTTATGCAAAGTATATAATTTAGGAAAACAATATGTTCGAGGTTATGAATACACAAAATACAACTGGACAAATTCGGACCCTAATTGGAACAAGTAAATACAGACGATGTATAATTATTACATACAAAGCTATACGTAAATTACTTAAGTATGGAACTATATTTTTCACTATGACTATTCAGATATCTATCTATAATTTTTATTGACATTTTGCATTTTACCTTTATTATTATTATTATTTTAGATGGACCGATTGCAAGGGCTCGTGTGGTGAAACTGGCTACATGTCTCGATACCGCAGTACTACGTCGAGCGATGTCCTCTGCGAATTTAACCACGAGTGGAAAACTTGCAACATTTTAGGATGTACGATAAGGAATTACACCGAGGCCGCCGAAGGAAATGAACTCAAAACACGAGAGTTAAATTACATCCTGGAAATAACGAGGAACACAAATCAGATTTTTTGGAACGCGTGTTTCTCGGATCATTGTAATTACAACGCTTTGAAGAACGAGTTTACGAATAACACTGTTAGTTTAAAATTTCATCTTTAAACCATCACAGGGCAATAAAAAATTCAAAACTTCTTAATCATATCACTCACTGTGGTAATAGATCAATAGCATTGTTTTGTTTTAAATTATTTTTAATAGGATCGATTGTGGAACGCTTTGTTATGTGTTAAACACAATTTGGGCTGTCCCGGTAAGCGAATGTCAAAAGTATAATAATTATTGTTATCTGCTAGCTTATATTATACCAGCGAATAGATGCTCAGTTAACAAATTATTATAATTTATTATTGTTATTTTTACTGCGTTGTTAAGTTAAAGGAGGCTGGAGTAAATGGAGTTCTTGGTCGAAGTGCACCGCTACGTGTGGTTTTGGAATGCAATACCGATTACGATATTGTGATCATCCTTGCCCATCAAGAACGTCACTTAACTGTTCTGGAAACTACATAGAATTTAAAAATTGTTTCGGGAAATCGTGTACAGCTAAGACCAGTATGCAATAACTCACCAAAACTTAAAATATAATATAATTTAAACAACAAGATAATATAATAATAAAAATATATTTACCTGCAAGATACGGTTGTAAATATAATGTGCGTATAATATTAAATTAAATCTAATAGATGGAACTTGGTGTAAGTGGATGAAATGGTCGGAATGTAGCGTTCAGCAAGGAAATGGTATCATCGTCCGGAAACGTTTTTGTCGGTCCTCTAACAACAATAGTGTATACATGTCATGTTCAGGACCGCACACAGAAATCGGTCGATGCTATGTACCTGGAGGTAACATGTAACACGTATAATGCATATAATATAGGTATCTGATAATTTCGATTTAGACCTACAGCTGAAAAGAGTAGAACCTTTTGTTTCGAAAAGAATTGCAGTATACTTGTGTACTATACCTAATATAATGCAGGAAGTGTAGTAACCAATGATTCGAAACATTATGTAAGATTTTCGATAATTTAGGATTCATTTCAGTTTTTATAAATCCAATATTCAGCCGGAATCAGGTTTAGCATATTATACAATAAATTATACATTATCATGTGACATATATGTTTCGACAATCCGTTAATATTTAATTAAATATCAGCTTTATATGAGAGAACATAAATCGATGTTCCGGTTATAAAATGAATGCTAACATTTCAATCTTACAGCCAAAATAAAATATGTCGATATTATATTTATTTATATATACCTATTACGTAGCTATTTATTATTCATAATAGGTATATACATGCATATTATGTATTACATTTGCTTTATACAAATATTTATATAAATATTTCAACCTCATAACATAGGATATTTAATATTTTACTAGGTAATAGTTTTACTGTGTGTATACCTACTAAAATTTTTTTTTCTGAATAGCAATTAATTCGGAAACAGATATAATCAAACTTATTAAAACAATAGATTTCAACCCCCGTTGATTTATAGAAACAAAATATTTATTAAATACATAATTAATAGCATTTTATTTCTGATTTCAACACGTCTGTCATAACAGTCGATGGAGGATGGTCTGAATGGCTAAAATGGAGCCCCTGCTCGACTACATGCGACAGAGGAATTCGGTATAGGCTACGAAGTTGTAGCCGACCGGAGCCGGAAAGCTCTGGACGACATTGTGAGGGAGAGACTGTACAGACCAATATATGTTACGTCGGACCCTGCAAAGGTGTGAAAATAATTATTAGGTAATAATATTTATAGTATATTATCATAAACACTAAGATGGAAAAAACTGCAGGCTTCAGTATATTATACTATATACTGTATCGTGTAAATATACGATAAAAGAACTACCTATTATTAAAGGTACATACTTGTATAGTTAACTTGTAAGTAAAATAATCGATTTTTTTTTTTTTAATATTTTTCATTATTTATAATGAGTAATTATTATAATAGTCTATACAACAATTTACGTACCTAATGGCTAATACCTATACTTATATTAAGTTATACTTTTGAAATGATAGGACCACCGATTATGGTGACCACATTTGATAAACAGTCTCACATTAAGTACGCTGCTACGGAAACAAGTACGACTCTGCTGCACGTCGTTGTACAGTTTTATCCTTTCGGCATGTCCGGTACTATACTTCGACGGTTCGACAACGATTGTGATGGTTACTGCAATAGCATTCAGCTGAATTTGATCGATTTTCGTCTAATTTTAATTGTCGACATAGACGGGTGCAATGTTACATTACAAAGTACTTCCACAATAAACGTAAGTAAATTTAAACCAATAATTCCATGTGAAAATTGCGAACCTGCGAAATTATAATTTATGTGCGTCAAATTGTAATCAATCGTATTCGCAATGTTCGCAAGCTTTAGATTTCTACATCAACCACCATACTGATTTCATAGTTATATAATATAATTAATATTATGCGTTAATAAAGGAATTAAATTCTTTGTATCGAGTTTTATTTTTACCTATAGTTTGGATGGAATGAAGTTATCTTTTCGATCACCAAAAACAAAGTAGAACTACAATTAAATAACCACCAAACGTCAACATTTATAAAATGTATGATTTGGGCTGTGAATCTGGACCAAGTGATGATCATCGGAGAAGATTTCGAAGGTTACATAAAAAAGTTTGACGTGAACTTTATGCCTTACGCATTAACCATAAACGAGAAAGTACATAAATATATATATATATACTTATATCACTGCAATAATTTTCTCTATATTAAGCTCCATAATACGTCCTGGACGTTTGGTATTCCTAAATGTAATACGTCCCCAAATTTAGCTTTCAGATACCATGTATATACCTTACACGACTTTCAATACAGTCTTCGAACTATCAGAAGAGCAATCGTACTCAGATCTATTTAATACGATTAAGATCCCTTGCCCGCAACCGAGTAACAATTGGAAGGTTTGAAAATTAAAATAAAATGTTCTGTCATTAGGTGTTTAGCATGTTGTACCTGATATTGTGTTTCGTATTTTAATTCAGTTGGAATTGTATTTGAGGTTTGAAATTTTAGCCAACGGAAATTTTATTTCAACCCGAAGCACTGCAGCAGATTACATGTCAGTAGAAATTAATAACGACGTGTTCAAGCTTAAGATAAAATTGGATGAATACTTTGACGAAGTGTCAATAAAGTTTGAGTACATCGATTCATCTTGGATTCACTTGGAAATCGAACAACACGATAACAGCTGGTGTTTGAGTGTGAATGACAACAAACGTTCATTGATGATGCCCGATGAAGTGTTTGTTGAGCTCTGTGAAGATCATATGTATATTGGTAACTTTCAGGTCAGTAAAAATTTAAATAAATTAATAAAAAGTAAAGATACTATAATATAAGATATAATATAAACAAGCCAATAGATAAGAGGCGGAGCTGCGGAGGGTAAACCTATTTTCATAATAATTTAAAAGAAAACTAATATTTACTTAGTGTTTGATTAGAAAAATAAGTAATATAAAATTCTGCTGATATTTATTATAAATATAATATATAAAGTATAGTACCCTAGTAGGTATTAGTTGTTTTTTATTTTTTAAATTAGTTATTTATAATATTCTAACTGCTTATAAATGTACCCAAAAATTATAATATGTATTTATCACCAAGATGAGTGAGATGCCAAATGTTTTAACGAAGTTTTGGAGTTGGGGATCCAAAACCACCTTTAAATACGCCAAATACGGCCTTGTGTGTATGAGAGCGGCGAAACATGATTGAGCCCGTTTTACCATTTTACCTGCAAAAAATACATCACGACTGTGCTCAAGTAGTCAAGTCTATAATAATATAAGTATTGCCAATCTAACAATTTTCCAATACACTATTTAAAAGTTCAATTGGGCTTCATTAATTCGAAGCCAAAGTTAAAAGTTCGACGGTATTTTTAAATATTGTATTGGAAAATTATTAGAAGGGCAATAAATAGGTATATTATATTATTACTATAGGCTCAAGCGCAATCGTGGTGTATTTTTACAGGTAAAAAGGTAGGATGGGATGTTCACCCGTTTAAAAGTTATACTTACATAGAACTATCAACTATAGAAGACGTGTACCTAGAATAAACCAGTTAATTAATTAAATGTTACTAATTGATGTTGATCCGTTTCTGTTACTAAACATTTATTTAGGAAAATCAAAATTCGACACAACTCCGAGGAATCATAGGATATTTAAAACTAAATGATGATATTTTAAATCCTAATGACTTTATTATTAATTCCAAAACAGAGTACAATGCCTTGACACGGAACTTATCAGGTAAATTTATAGAATTTGTATGTTTCATTTTAAATTTATAATGCATTCCATATTTATATACTTTTGTCTATTACTCTATTGTATAAAATTTTTTAATCAGATACGCTGTATAATGAAGTAACAATGACAAGTGAAAATGATGTTATTGAATTAAACTGTATTTTCATCAGTGAACTCAAATATGAAGATTTAGATATTGTATGGTTAAAATCTTATGAATTGGGTTTACATAGAATTGACTGTAATATGTAAATATAAATTCAATCTACTAGTAAATTATTATTTAGTATAGTACCCAGGAAAGTGTATTATGTATACTCTATTAAGTATTAATTATGCACTTTCTAAACAGAATTATCTTAAAAATAATGTGTTGTGTTCATATTTAAAATTGCCTTTAAAATCTTATGTACAAACTTTTTCATTATTTTATTTGATAAAATTTCAATAACTGTAGATAGTTATTTGTTAAGACATGCAGGGCCAGATCTACTCCCTCATTACACTTCTTTAATTAGGTAAATTGGAGTCCTCCAAGTAAGACTTCTGGGGAAATTACCACGGTTCACCCCTCCCCCCTAGATTCAATCCTGATTAAACATTAACCATTCTGAAATAAAATCCATAATACATAAACAAGTATTGACATTTTGAAACTAGTGTAAGCTATTTTAGTATTTTATGTAATGTGTACGTTAAAAATTAAATTTTATGTTATAATTGAATTTAATATAGGTAGATCTATTTATACTGACTTACTTTTGAATAGATTTATTGTTGAACAGCCTTGTAGAACTTAACTTGAAAACAAATTTTTCTTGTTATATAAGAACTTAATTCTTAATAAAAAAGTTTGAACCTAAGTAATAAGTATATAACATCCATACTGTATGTACCTAAGTGCCTATTTTACTAATTTTATCATAAATATCCTATAATAAAATCAATTTTTCAAAAACTCGTATACACAAAATATTTATAGGAGCAATACATTTTTAACATTTAACTTATAATTACAGATCTCACAATTGTGCTATTATAACTAACAAACATGTATCTCAAATCACAATATTTTCAAAATCTGTGCATGAAGATTACTTTTACTTATGTATATCAATGAAAATAAAAAAGATAATGTGCATTTATGGTGTTACAACATTGAAGAATAATTTTGACACTGTTAATGATGTAATGAAAACATTTATAATCCTTGGGAGACTGATTGCATTGCTAACAATATTTTTTCTTATGTTTACGATAAAAAATAAAATAAAAAGACTTTAAATGTGTACATCAATTTATTTAAATATTTAAACCTAATTAACAATTAGCTATGTACAGTTTGAGTTATCTAGTGTTTGCGGTATGCAAAGCTCGAATGAACAAATGTAAAATACAAAAACACAACAAACAGAGTTTGTAAAATAGCAATTATACTGCAAACTAACAGTCTGATGGCAGGCAATTTAATGGTTAATAATATTATGAGACATGTTCTAAAAACACTAGTGCCGGTAAACAGAATTAGGGCCAAATAAAATATTACATTGTTTGTTTCATCCGATATAAAACTAATAACAAGCGTAAACACATAACCATAAAGACCGTACCCTAACAATGACAAAATCTGCAAGAAAGATATACTAGATTTCCCTAAACGGGTTAGTAAATAACAAATCGCTGGCATCGATAGACAATATATGGCCAAGACTTCAGTAGGCGATCTGTGATAAATGGCTGATGGCGTTTTGTATGCGTGTCCATAGCCGAGTATTGTGGCCAACAGTATGAACGCCAAACACGGCCCCAAGAAGTCTACGTACACAAACCTAGAGTGCAGCGGAGGTGTGAACGATTGTAATATGCGTTTCGGCAGATCGTCGGCAGGCATCGTGAAATACGACAGGGCGCGAGTGACGACATCCTTTTCTTTCGAAGGCTCCGACCCCAAAAATATTATCGAATGATCTTTCATCTTATGACTAAGTATTAATGTTTAATAGATAGGAAAGTAGGTATACAACAATTAAGAACGAACTGACGTATTCACTGTTTACCGTCAAGCTTATTCTTGGTGTCCTTAAGCTTTTCGGTGATATTTTTCAGGGTTTTTTCTAACTGTTCAGACTTCATATCTTCTGTCAATGATTTCGCACGAATTGCCTTGTGAACGACGAACCGCGCAATGCTTCTCATAAACTTAGAATCCGCCAATTTATCAACCAATTGTTGGTTATTCATAAAATATTGTAGAAATCTAAACACCATTTTCACAAATAAGCACTATGAAGTTTGAAATTTAATTAATAACTTAAAAAACATTTTTCATTTCACAATTGATGGCAATAGAGAAAATCCTGAAAATCACTCAGTAAAATAAGAACTCTAATCTCATATGTCGAACCAGCGTTGCCAACCTTTTAAGGATACCAATAGCAAAAGAGATAACTCGTCGTAATATAAATAAAAAATATCGTTTCGGGTTTAGTGAATACTACATTGCTATTCGCTAGCAGCAGAGGCGCAGAGCAGACTATCAGCCTGCGCTCCGGCAACAGCCCACATAATGGTACTCATTCGCGTTTTTGATATCAAAAGGCAAAAACCAATAACCAGCCGTGTTTTACCCTATAAATTATAACTGTTGTGACTTGTAGATTGTCATATTGTGTGTTATTTTATTACTACTTAGTAAAGTTATTCGTTACTTGTCTGTGACCAATGTCCAGCCGTGTGTAATGATTAATTATTGTTAGTTGGCAGATTAAAATGTTCTTTTAAACAATATCACCATTATCGAGCCGCAATACGTGCCTGCGTTTGAATTTAATTCACTGTTTACGAAGATACGACTAACTGCTTGACACTATGGTTCTCGAGAAGTAAGTTTGATTTAAATCATTATTTTCTGTTTTCTTATAAAACTGTCCAAATAGCGAATATATTGTATAGAATCTGTTGTTTGGGTTGAATATTTTTCGATAAAATGACGAACCGAACGAATAGAGCTTTGGAATATTACAATGATTATATTGACTGCACACAAAACATGCCTTTGGACGTACAGCGTCATGTAACGCAGATGCGTGAACGCGATTTGGAGTTCCAAGAAATGATGTCAAAGATCAAAGCATTGACGGGCAATTTTAATGGTTCCATTACTAAATTAAATTCTGAAAAATTGACAAAGCTATTAATAACTGGTTTAAATCTGGGGGATAAAAAAGTACAAACAGTTCAAGATATAGCTGATTTGGTAGATGATAAAGTCAGAAAATTAGAAATTGGTAGGAAATATTTGACTTCTGCTAAAGAACCCGATGCTCCCAAGCCAAGTATCAAAGAAAAATTAGAGAGCGGTAATTGTTCCAAAGAACGAAGTTTACCTAGCACTAGTACTAGTACTGTTTCTAAAGAACTGAAAAAACGGAATACTGATAACGATAGTAATGAATCTAATAATGATGTTAAAATTGCAAAACGGCCCCGACGTAATAGAGCCGATGAGCCAGATTACAAAGAAATTTCTGATGACGTGGTAGCATTGTCAGTCTTACAACATTCCAACACGCCTTTACCAAGAGCCACAGCAACAGCCCAAGTACAATCTCAAGTAACGTTGAAGAAAGTAGCTCAAAAAACAGAAACAAAAACCAAAAAGAAGGGAAAATATAAGAAACAACAGAAGGATAATTCACCGTCATTGGATGATGATGATGATATAGCTGTTGATCCAGATGAACCCACTTACTGTCTATGTGATCAAATTTCATATGGAGAAATGATATGCTGTGATAATGATTTATGCCCAATAGAATGGTTTCATTTTTCATGCGTCTCATTATCAACAAAACCAAAAGGAAAATGGTTTTGTCCAAAGTGTCGTGGTGATCGACCGAATATAATGAAGCCTAAAGCGCAGTTTCTCAAGGAACTCGAACGATATAATAAAGAAAAAGAAGATAAAGCTTAAGATATTGTTTTGAACATAAACAACAATCTACTTAATTTGACTTGATGTTTATAAATACCAAATAAAACAATAAATTATCTAGTATTTAGTTTACAGTTTATTCAACCAAGCTGAATTAAAGTTTATGTATATATTATTTAATAAGTTAAAAATAAAATTATGAATTTTATTAGTTTAACTTAATATTATTAAAACATTCAATGCATGCAAATTTATCAAACTTAAATTTAGACATAGGTACGTAATTAATTGTATATAATTTGATGACATGTATCATCTTTACTAATTTTATACTATAAACTACTATGATAACTTTTTGTATTATATAATTATAATATATTATATTTTTTTATTTAATAATGATATTGACTATTATAATTTATCACACTATTTTAACCATTTAATTCAATAAATTAAGTATACAAAATGTAAATTTTATTTTCCGGTAAAATAACATGTTATAAGTGCCCCTCTAATGTTTTATTGTTATTGTTTTGTATAAATATTTTTTTTACTAATTACTACTATCTTTTATTGTCATCAGTATAAATTTTCTCATTTTTTAACTCCCTCCTTTTTAACTTCTTCTTATTAGAACAGAGTGCAGTTCCATATTGGATTTTGTTGAGCTTGCCCAATCGGCTGGTGTCAAAATTTCACCTAATGTTGCAAGGTAGGTACTGATTTATTATTAACTGTTATATTACATTGTGGCATATTATTTTTAATCGTGAGTGATGTCCTGAAAAATATTTGTTTATGTTCATATTTTGTTTGTAATATATAATTTATTCATTATCCCCTTTTATTAACTCTTAAAATATGCCTCTATGTAGTATTAATCAAATGGTGATTGTCTATGTTTTTAATATTTTTTTAATGGTTTTGTTTACAGTGCAATGTTAGAATTACTAGACTTAGGTTATTCTCCGTCAATCGTCAGAAAAGTGTGTCGTGAGATTGCCAAATACAAAAGTCGACATGAAAAAACTGGTACTACAATGAATAGTACCAGTTCCAAATAAAAACTCTATAGTTTGCTTATTTTTTTTAACATTTGATGACAATTTTATATATAAAAAAAAAATAATAATAAGCAATTCATCATCAATCATGAATGTAAAATGT